>NW_008653688.1:0-5873 GCF_000695815.1 Acanthisitta chloris | reverse complement strand
TCCTTTTACAAATTACTAAAATGCAAACTCCTACCCCTACAACTTCAATGCATGTTCCAGCCTTGCTCTTGTAAAGACATTTCTTCGTATCAGCTGGACTGGTATGCTTAATGCTCATATAAGGGTATGGAAGCTGCTCAGATTTGCCACACTTTCATCTGGAGATCTTCTGCAGGCCCATCTGGAATACTAGCCTGTCTGGGAGCATACTTGCATTTCCTTCATTTAAAGTTGCTTATGGAAGTAGGAGTAAAATACTTAATTGATTGCATCTTTTTATTATTCTGATTATAAACAACTTCGAACAATCACAGGCCATTAGCATTCTGCAGGCTAACAAGGAAGCAATACCAAGTTCAGTTCAGCTCCTGCAAAAGCAGCACATTAGCCATCTCTGCCTGGTCCTTGTTTAACCTGTTCTTAAAATACTGCAAAAAGCAGACCATCTGCATATTCTCTGGGGGACCTATCTGGTATTTAACTACCATTTCATGACATAAACTGAGGTTAGTAGGCTTATGTAAATGCTAAACTTTTAACTGAAGAATAAACACATTACTGTAACCACCAGAGGGTGGTTGGGCACTGGAACAGGCTACCAAGGAAAGTGGTCACAACACTTTCAAGAAGTTCAAGTTCAAGAAGCATTTGGACAATACTTTAAGGCACAGGGTGTGATTCTTGGAGTGGTCCTGTGCAAGGTCAGGAGTTGGTCTTTGATGATACTTGTGGGTCCTTTCCAACTCAGAGTGTTCTCTTATTCTGTGAAAACGATAAGAGAAGTCAGCCCTAAAGGGCCAGAAGTGCTTCTGAGTGAACAAAGGGAAGAGATAAATCAAGATAGGGGAAGTATGCCCTAAAGGGCCATTAAGTGCCAGCTGGGGGAGGGGATGGTGACAATAATTTCTGAGAACTAATTGTAATAATAATGACCACCCATCCCTGGAACTAATGAATATGTATGAGCATTTAATGTATAAAAACCATGAAAATTTATTTGTCCCTGGTTGCATAAGTTTGGTGGAATGATCCCCCTTGTGCCCAGTGCTGAATAAACAAATACCTCCTACTCAGAGATACAAGTGTGTGAGTAGTTCTTTTCTAGGTTTTTTTCCAGGTTTTCTCGGCATCAAAAATATTTGGCAAGGTGGCTGAAGAGTAAAAGGCAGTATTGTTTTAGCAGTACTGAAATTATCATTCAATTTGAAATGAGGTTTAAAATTATTTTGAGCCGTTTACCAGGTGAATGTTGATGCTGCTATCTAACACTGAGAGAAGCATATTTAGATAGGGATTGGGGCCAGTGGAGCATGACTCTGATCAATCACACCAAAGCTTAAACTTCGTGAAAAATAGGAATTGAGGCTGTTTAGAATCCTATTCATAAATGCTGGGTATCAATCAGATTTATGTCACTTTTACTACTTTATGCCTTATTCATTCTGCACTTTTTTTCCCCCAATATTTTCATTAAAAATCAGAAAACACACATTTTTCAGAGTTTCACTAGTGGAAATAGTGTTTTAATTAGTAGTCCAATGAACCAGTTCTGGGAAGAATATCTGTCCCTTTAGTGTGAATAGGCAGGGATGAGCAAGAAGGGAGTATTGTTTACACCACAGATCTTTCAAGGGTTCACATAGGATCCTCACTGTGAGCATGAAATATGGCTGATGGTGATGTCAGTGTGCTCAAGTCAAACAGGTGTACAAATCCGTTGACATCTGTAAATCTAATGGATCAAAATACCCTAATAATAAGACAATATTTTGATCCTGAAACATCTGCAGAATACCCTGATACATTTTGACATCCTACATCATCTGCATACAACACCACTGTGAGATACAAATGGTACCCACACAGCACTGTTGTGGTAATAGTTACCTCCTGTGATTGCTAGCAACATGGATGGGAATGGAATAACAGGCTTGGAGATGCTTAACAGGATGACAGATAATGAGCAAAGTTTAGAGGGGATTTTGCAGATTACAACTAAATCATAATTTCTGAAATCCCTTCCCTTCTCCTCAGTACCCCAGCATCAAGTTCTTCACAGATTTTAAAGGTCTTTTTTTTTTTTTTTTTTTTAAACTAAACCAGCACATTCATATGTAGGCAAAGGTGTTGCACACCTGAAAACAATGTTTCTGATTACACCTGCAGGTGCAATATTAGTGTATAGACAGCTATTTGCATACCCAGCTCCAGAGATACACATGCAAATCAAGCTCAGTTTATTTGCACACATTCATTTACCTTCCTTATTTCATTATCCTCCTTTAGTTCATGGATCAGGCTCTGTAAACACTGCAACATGTACAGTACTTACTCCTCTGGTTGTCTTCCAAGCTGGGTGTCTGGCTCCCTGGTACATGAGCTTGGAGCACACTGAGGCTAAAAGAATCAAACCAGTTTGAGAACTACTGATGAGATACGGGAGGTAAGGAATAACATTTCATAGTATATTTTGCAGCTATTCAGGTGAGATTTAGTTACTTTACTTTTGCAACAAACCAACTGAGGATTTTCTTTTTTATCCAAACCCAATGGTGTTATCTATGCTGTGGGCAAAGCTGTTGCCTGTAGTCCAAGTTTCTTTTCAGAGTTGTAAATCTATTGTTTAGATGTGTGATGTGCTAAAAGATACCAGGTGGCCCGTGAATCCTCAGAGTAGGGAGGAGGCACTTGAGAGGTTTTAAACTCCTGGATGATAAAGAAGAGATATAAATAGTGGCTTGTAGCAGTATTAAAAAGCTTCACCTAAATAGAAGCTGGTGCAATATTTACTGCAAGTAATAAATATATGTGTTTGTTATGTGGTGTTTTTCAAATTATACTTCATGTCTAGTTTTATTTTGAGTTATTTTTTAAAACTTCAGTTCCTCATGAAAACAAGTTGTATAGCTTATGGTATTACTCCACCAAAATGATTTCCATAAATAAAGCAAGAGGCAATAGAAGAAAACATATATAAAGATTAATGCATCAGACTTTTAGGCCTACACTGACTAACAATAATTTCTGAACTTATTGTGAAGGAAATCTCTCATATGGAAACAGGCAACAAATCCAAAAATACCTGAACAGCATGGGCAATTTACTTTCCTTCCACTTAAAGAATTGTATTTTTATAGCCATTTTCCCTGAGCTTATTGATTTTGCATGCAATTTTCTTCAAAGACAGAAAGCAGCTAGCTTTAGCACACAAATGGATGTAGACAGCAATTAATGCTGGTGCTGTTTGTCAGCCTAATGCAGCCAGAGAGAACTGCTGTGGTCCTCCCTGCTCAGGACTGGAAGGGGAGTGTTCCCCTGCCATTAAAATTCAAGGGGAGCTGACCAGGCAGCTATGGAGTGGGAAAACAATAGCACATCATAGAATAGTCAAGATAAGAGATGCAGCTACAGTGACAGGCAGATAATATTTCCCACTTTAAAAAGAGAAAAGTCACAATCAGAAGCAACTGGAAAATGACAACTTCTATCGTTTTTAAATTAATCTCCACTGAGTTAAGTGTGGAACAAATTGTGAAGCAAATGTCAGAGAATGTAAAGTCACTTTCCTAATTAAAGGCCATTAACAACCTTGGCATTAAGTCCTAGATGCTGAAAAAAAAAACCAGCCAAAAAAATTGAACATAGGCTGGATCCCAATTAACAGCTGTAGTTTGTAGGAAATAAATACCACCAGTTTCTTTCAGAAATTTCGGTTCCATTTCTTAATATGATGAAAACAGCAACTCAGTTCATTAGGAATCAGGTTAGACTTGCTTTAGAAACACCTGGATAATAGGGGCCTAAATTATTATATTGTTATATCATCCTTGAGTAATAAATACTAATATTAGGAAAATGAACTGAGAAAATTATTAACTTCTTTCTTTAAAAAATCAAAAAAATTTAATTCAGATCTGGGACAAAAATGTGCCTTGATTTTTATTTCATTCTAGCTTATAACTCTTTGTTACTAAAGACCAAAGCAACCTGTAAAAGAAGATTTGATGTGTTTGGATGGTACAGCATGTTAATGAACTGATGCAGTTGTATCATCTAAGGTGCATGCTACCAGTGGAGAAGCTCTAGAAATTACTTTGCTACAAACTCGTTACATATGATACAAACCATAAATTGCTGAGGTTCTCTCCCTGTACCTAGAATAACAGAGATGTCAGTGCTGTAGCTCTGCAGGCTGGAAAATGCTAATGATGTAATGAGCTCCAATGCCTGTGAATGAGCCACTAATGAACACACTCTTCTGTTTTCCATCTAAAAAACATATTCAGTATAGTTGGCAATCATCAAAACATGCAAGAATCAAAACTGGCACCTCAAACTTTCAATTATGAACAAGCTACACACATTTTAAAACAGCAGTCTGGAAATACCAGAGGCCAGGTACAACCTTTCACCCTTCAGATCTACCTTCTTTAAATCCTTCCTTGATTTCTGCTGCCCCTTTCAATGGGTAATAATCCAGTGTATTGTATCTCACAGGCTAAAGAAGCATAGTCGATTGGATAGGTACAGTTCCCACACCATATATCTTATTAATTTCAAATGAAACCAACAGGACAAATTGGTGATCAAAGAAATACTTATAATGCCTGGTTAAAAAGACACCATGAAGGAGAATCAGGAAATTCATCTATTCACTGTGAATTTCAACACTGTAAAAATACAAAACTTCAGAAATGATAGGGAAGATGCCTTGACATTCTCAAGAATCTGATGCCTTTTTTCCTCTCCTTGTTTCTGCTAACTCTTTGTATCTTCTGTTTCTGCTAGATGCTTTTGTATCTTCTAGTTGTTTGGTTTTTTAAATTTTTGGAACAAGATGTTCAGTTTGGTTTTTTCCCCTAGAGACTTCAGGAAGTCTTCATCTGTGGCTCACAGTTTGTACAGCCTCTCTTTAGAATTTGCAGGTGAACAAATGACCATTTTCAGCACAGAAATTTGGTTCATATTGCATTACCACAGATGCTGTACAGTGTGTAATGACACTAACAGCTTTGACTAGCGCATGGCATCACAGGGCATCATTCTGCAGGTGGCTGAGTACCCACTCTGAACCATCAAATCCCCAAGCATGCTGCAGAACTGAGCCTCTAATGAGGCATGCCTTTTGCATGCTTTTTCAGAGTAAATCATATTTGTCTGTGAAGTGTAAAGAAAGGAGGCAAGAAACAGACACAGTGTAATTAGAGAACAGTTTTGAAATATGTGATCATGTTGTAAGCAGTGACATTGTAAAACTTTTCTTTCCAGAGAGTACAACACTCCAAGCTCTTTTACAGGGTATCAGTGTAAGGGGCAGAATGTGGGTACCACCTTCTGCTTGAACTGCCTCTAGGTGCCCTAAGGCTCTTCCAATTTATTCAAGTGTCTGTGCATCTAGCTTTGCCTTCTTGTGCCCCTTCCACAAGATCAGGAACCCACAGTTCCCAAAATGATTAAAATTTTGTATGTGGAAGGTCACTCTTTGGCCTTGCACCTGCACAGAATTGCCAAAGCAGCACTGATGATCACTGCTGGGACAGAGTGTGTACCAGCAATAATCACAGCAATAAGGGAATGCAATAGCTCTGAAGTAAGACACAGGAAGGTTTTAGTTTACAGTGGAGTCTGGTAGAGAAAAGCATTCTTCTGGCATGGACTACAGAGACAATTCCTGTTATGGCCTGGTGGATATATTTGACAAAAAATGCACTGTCTAGCAGGACCACATATACAATGTTTCCTGCAGAAACTAAGGGTTCTGTGAAAAAACATTAATAGATTTGGACATTCATAGTATAGAAATTTCAAAACCAGTTTGAGGGAAAGATTTCCCCAGAACATAGCCTTGAAAAAGCTGCAGCCCATGGCTGGGA
>NW_008653687.1:599-2159 GCF_000695815.1 Acanthisitta chloris | reverse complement strand
CCCTGGTCCTGGGGGGTCAGCCCTGGTTCCCATGTGACCCTCACTCTGTCCCCCCAGCCATGCCCCCCCGGGGACAGTGAGGAGCTGACAGACAGTGAGGAGAGTGTCTACTCGGGGCTGGAGGACTCGGGCAGTGACAGCAGCTCCACTGGAGACCCTGAGCAGGAGGAGGAAGAGGAGGAGGAGGAGGAGGAGGAGGAAGTTCCCAGCAGTGACTCTCCCCCCCTGACACACGTAAGTCTCCCCCAGGCTTGGCCCTGGGGGCACTGGAAGCACTGGGAGAGTGAGAGAGGGATGCAGGGGGCTCCAGGGGGCTCATCCCACCCCCTGGATCTCAGAGAACCCCCAAAGATCCAGGCAGGAGAGGCCACATGCTCCAACTGCTGCTCCTGGAAGAGGAGGAGGGATGGGGGTGAGGAAGGCTCTGTGCCTGGTGTTGGGAATCCTGTGCCAAGGGATGGAAAACGGGGAGGGAAACCAAACTCGAACATTCCAGTGCCTCCAGGAGCTCCAGGAGAGCTGAGAGGGACTTGGGCCAAGGCCTGGAGGGACAGGACCCAGAGCTCCTCCATGATGTTTGAATGGGAAAGAAATATGTGACTGGATGATAAACAAATCATTTGCAGATCATGAATATAGTCAGGGTAGTGAGACACTAGCACAGGTTGCCCAGAGCAACTGTGACTACTCCATCTCTGGGAGTGTTCCAGGCCAGGCTGGATGGGGATTGGAGCAACCTGGGCTAGTGGAAGATGGCAGGGGATGGAATGGAATGAGTGTGGATGGCAGCCTGGAAAAGAGAAGCTCCAGGGAGACCTCTGAGCAGCTTCCAGTGCCTCAAGGAGCTCCAGGAGAGCTGAGAGGGACTTGGGCCAAGGCCTGGAGGGACAGGACAAGGAGTGATGGTTCCAGCTGGATTTGGGTGTGACACTGGGCAGGAATTCCTGGCTGGGAGGGGCTGGGATGGAATTCCCAGAGCAACTGTGGCTGCTCCAGCCCTGGAGTGTCCCAGGGCTGGTGGGATGGCACTGGAACCTCCTGGAATGGGGGGAAGGATTCCCTTCCATCCCAAGCCGTGCTGGTTCTCCAGGATTCTGTGGCTCTCTGCCAGCAGGATCATGCCATGATATTTCAGGAGAACTGGGAAGCTCTGCTGGTGCTGGGAATCTTGGGGTCTGCTCTGCCAGCCTGGGGGAGGACAGGGAGAAGCTGATGCTCCTCACAACATCTTCTCCCTCTCCTTCCTCCTTCCCAGAGGATTGATCCCATTTTCCAAGCCCTCTGAGCCGTTTGCTCTTCCCTCTGGAGCTGAGGGTGGAGCATTCCCAGCTGATCCATGTGTGGGCATGGATTTGGGAAGAGCTCAGCTCTCACCGCTGGGAGAGGCTTCAATCCCTCTCCTCTTATCCCAGCTCAGGTGATCCCTCTCCAGCTCCCAAACCAGCTGGAATTGGGCTTTGGCAGAGCTCTGGGAATGCCACCCGGACCCACACGTTCCAGGGATCCTCTCCTCCCTGATCCCGGTGGGGAGCTGTGCCGGGAGAGGCAGTTTTGGGGGGA
>NW_008653687.1:0-569 GCF_000695815.1 Acanthisitta chloris | reverse complement strand
TTCCCTGCCGCCCTCTGCTGGAATAAACCCTCGGCCTTGTTCCCGACACAGCATTCCTGGCAGGATATTCCTTGCTATGCATCCAGGTAAACACACCCGGATGGTGCTGGGAAGGGTCTGGAATTACTTCCCTGCTCCAGGGGCTGGAGCTCCTTGAAGCTTCCTGAAGCTTCTTGTCAGCTTCCAGCAGATTTTCTTATGGAAAACTGGGTTTAGTGCTGTGTGTTCAGGGTTTTCCAGGTGGGATGGATGTCCTACCTGGGATCTGTCCTAGCTCCTCGGAGAAGCTTTGGGAAGGGTTTGGAGCTGCCCTGGGCTCTGTCCTCCCAGGGGGCTGGGAATGGGATGGATGTCCTGCCTGGGATCGGTCCTGGCTTCCTGGAGAAGCTTTGGGAAGGGTTTGGAGCTGCCAGGAGCCATTCCTGACCCCAGGGGGCTGGAACTGGGATGGATGTCCTACCTGGGATCTGTCCTAGCTCCTCGGAGAAGCTTTGGGAAGGGTTTGGAGCTGCCCTGGGCTCTGTCCTAGCTCCTTGGAGAAACTTTGGGAAGGGTTTGGAGCTGCCCTG
>NW_008653686.1:0-3825 GCF_000695815.1 Acanthisitta chloris | reverse complement strand
GATGCTCTGCAGCTGCTCTTCCCGTGTGCTAATCAAACCTGGCGTCAGACTCAGCGGTCCCAGCGTGTCTTGTTCAGCACCTCTGACCTGGGAGGGATTGCCTGCCTGGAAAGGTGGGAAGATGTTTCGTCCCTGCAGGTGGATTTTGGCCACAGGACGTTTCCTGGTGTGACCAGGCAGTGAGGGAATGATGCTTGTTCCATTTCCATCCTGTATGCAGTGTCACACTCTGGCAGGTGTCACCACCTCCCTGCACTCTGCCTGGTGCTGGGTCCACCCACCTCGCCCACCCTGTCTGCATGGAAAGTCTAACCTCCATCGAGTCCAGCTCCCAAGCAGTTTGATTTGAAATAAAAGGGAGAGCAGTTGTGTCACTGATGCTGGTTTATTTGCAGCAACCATCACCTGAGCTGCAGGTGCTCTGGATTGCTCTCTTGTGCTCACCCACTCCTGCTTGGAACCACCTTGCACTGAGGGGAGGAGTGAGAGGGTCCAGGAGGGGGAATGTGTTTTCCAGGTGGCTCAGAGGCAATAGAAGGAGTAAGGACAGCTCAGCGTGACCCAGCCAGGCAGGGCCACGTCCACCTGGCACCAGCACCTGCTGGGCTGGTCCTTGGCTGAGAGCACAGCACCTTTGCCTCAGCTCTCAGTGAGTTCCTGTGCTCAGACTGAGTACCTGTCCTTGGGCTCAGAGTGCAGTACCTGATCCTGACTGCAGTATCAGATCCCTGAGTACCCAACCCTTGGGCAGGTGGTGTTGGAAGTGCAGTTCATGCTTGGAAATGTGTTCATTTGGAAGCAGAACCATGTTACTTGGTGACTCCTTACCTGGAGCCTCCCAGGTGCTCACTGCATCCCAGGGACTAACCCACCCACACGTGAGTCTGGATTCTACTGGGAAATGTAAGCAAGGCTATTCCTGAACTCAGGTGCCTATTCTCAGGTGACCTGGTGACTCCTGGCCCTAGGCTGAAGACATTTCTCCCCCCTCTAGGCTCTTAGTAGCAGATTTTCCTCCTGCTCTGGCCCAGGGAGCTTTGTTGTGCCTCCCCAGTGCATGTCCTGGTGCTGGGAGCAGCAGGCTGGGGACAGCCCTGGGAGCGGGGTCAGTGCTCCAAGTCCTCCTGTGCCTGGCTGCAGTGGGTGATATGAGCAGGTCTCAGGCTGAGCACAGGTAAGTGATGTAAACAAGAACAAAGGTGTTCCCAGGAGCAGCACATGACCTCATGAACTCCCTGAGTTCTCCAGGCACTTGTGCTCCTTAGAGCAGCTGTTTCCCTGCCCTGGCACAGTCTGAATTGACCTTGCCACAACCATCCCTGTGCACCCGTGACACAGAACCTCTGGATGGTTTCCCATCTCTAACCAGGCATCTCCCCACGAATCCTTCCCATGTTTTTCTCAGGTTTGGGTCTCGTTGTCTTAGGGAGCATTGATTTTGCTAACAGGGCTCTTTCCTGGGGCTCTGTGCCACACCTGTCATGATCCACAGCTCCGTGACTCCTTCAGCACTGTGCTGGGATGCGCAGCAGTGCTGGGATGCTCAGCGGGTAGGGGTGGCTTGGCCAGAGCTTTTGGGAAGGAGCTTTGTACTGGGGCAGGGAGATCCTTTCACTGCGCTCAGTGTGCAGCACCCTGAGGGAGATGTGGCTGGACCAGGCAGCCTTTGTGTCTGGAGAGACACGGAAAGCTGCTAGGGAAGCCAGGAGCAGCACATGTCAGTGCTGTGACAGCAGCACAGCCCCATGGAGCCCTGAGCTCCACACCTGTGTCCCCCAGGTGTCTCCGGGTGGGAAAGCAGGGCTGCTGCTCTCCTGCCACCACACTCACAGCACCTACGAGCAGCCTCTCAGTCACTACAAGGCATTGTGGACAAGCTGTGGATGAGACCAACGGCGCGAGGTCCAGCAGGACCAAATGCTGGTCCTGCACTTTGGCCACAGTCAGCCCATAGGGAGCTCCAGGCTGGGGCAGAGTGGAAAGCTGGAAAAGGGCCTGGAGGTGCTCGACAACAGCAGCTAAGCATGAGCCCAGATGGCCAAGAAGGCCAACAGGTCCTGCTTGGATCAGCAGTGTGACCAGCAGGACCAGGCAGTGACCATTCCCTGTGCTGGCACTGGGGAGGCACTTCCAGTGCTGTGTTAGTCCTGGTCCTCACTGCAAGAAAGACACTGAGGGGCTGGAGGTCTCCAGAGAAAGGAACAGAGCTGGGAAGGGGCTGGAGCTCAAGGAGAGGCTGAGGGAGCTATGGGGGCTCAGCCTGGAGAAGAGGAGGCTCAGGGGGGATCTTATCACTCTACAAGTCTCTGCCAGGAGGTGCACCCAGGTGGGGTCAGGCTCTGCTTCGAGTGAGAGGACAAGGGGAAACATCTCAAGCTGTGCCAGGGGACATTCAGGCTGGACACCAAGAGGAATTTCTCCATGAAAAAGGCTGTCAGGCACTGGAATGTGCTGCTCAGGGAGGAGGTGGAGTCAGGACATTGCTCTCAGTGCTCTGGGCTAGCTGACAGGTGGTGATGGGTCATGGGTTGGACTGGATGGTCTTGGACATCTTTTCCAACCTAAGGTCACCTGGGAGGCATGTCCAGGTGGCACAGAAGGGCACTGGAGGCACCAGGATACACTGGGATCAGGCTCTAGGCAGTACTAGAATCACTGGGGAGTCCTGGCGAGGGCACTAAGTCATACTGGAAGTCACTAGTCCATACTGGGAACCACAGGCCCGGGCTGTACTCGGAGAAATAAGGGAAGAAATTACTGGAGAAATGGGGAAAATGCATGGAAAAACAAGGGGGAAATGGGGTAGAAATGAAGTGGGGAGAAAACCAGGGGATATGGGGGAAAACCAGTGAAATGGTGAAACTGGAGTGGAGACTGGGATGCCCCCAGGGTACTGGTGGGATGCGGTTCATCCTAGCACTGCACTGTGCTGCCCTGGGTCAGCCACCACCATCCCTCTATTGGCCCAGTGCTCCCAGTATGATGCTGGCCTGGACCACAGCTTCGGGCAAGATCCCAGTATGGCCCCATCACTCTCAGTATGGGCTGCCACACTCCCAGGATGTGCCCAGTGCTTCCAGTATAGCACCAATGCTCCCAGTACCATGCCAGTGTGACCCACAGATCTCCAAACACAATCCCAGTGTAGCCCAATTGGTCCCAGTGTGGTCCCATTACTCCCAGTCCAACACCAGCACGACCTACAGCTAAACAAACATCCTAATATGATCCCCAGTGTTTCCAGTACGGGGCCAGTGTTCCCAGTACAGTGTCAACAGCTCTCCCAGCATGATTCGAGTGTAGACCCTGCGCACACACACACCAAGTGTTGCCAGTATGTCCCCAGCATGGGTCCAGCATAGCTCCAGTGCACTCTCAGCACAGGTTTCAGTGCTCCCCCAGTGCTCCCAGTCTGACCCCAGCACCACCAGTACAGGCCCCACGAGCGATTTTCATCCCATCCCTGCAGTACCTCCGCAGGCTGAGCCCCCAAACCCTCAGAATTCACCCTAAAACCAGTGCCAGAGTTTGACATGGCCTTTATTGCTGGCTGTGTGTGGGGTCACAGGATCAGGCCTCCCCCAGTGAACTCCATGCGCTGAAAGGGCAGAGAGAGGAAGGGGTGAGAAGGGGAACCCCAGAGCCCAGGGGTACCCAAGTGTAGATAGGGGTCCCCAGTGTCCAGGTTAGTGGGGACCCCAAAGCCCAGGGAACCCCCATCACCCATCCCAGGAGACCCCATTGCCCGGGGGGACCCAAGTGCTCAGGCGGGTGTAACCCCAGAGTCCATGGGAAGACCTCCCAGTCCAGGGGTAACTCCAGGGC
>NW_008653685.1:0-633 GCF_000695815.1 Acanthisitta chloris | reverse complement strand
CCCCAAATCCCACCTGAGACCCCCAAAATTGCCTCCTGGACCCTCTGGGACCCCCAAAAGTGACTCCTGGATCCCTTGGGACCCCCCAAACCGCCCCAAAATTGGGGCCTGGAGCCCCTGGGACCCCCAAAATCCAACCTGGGACACCCAAAAGTGTCTCCTGGATCCCCTCAGTCCCCCAAATTTTGCTCCTGGACCACTTGGGACCCCCAAAAGTGTCTCCTGGATCCCCTCAGTCCCCCAAATTTTGCTCCTGGACCACTTGGGACCCCCAAAAGTGTCTCCTGGATCCCCTCAGTCCCCCAAATTTTGCTCCTGGACCACTTGGGACCCCCAAAAGTGTCTCCTGGATCCCCTCAGTCCCCCAAATTTTGCTCCTGGACCACTTGGGACCCCCAAAAGTGTCTCCTGGATCCCCTCAGTCCCCCAAATTTTGCTCCTGGACCACTTGGGACCCCCAAAAGTGTCTCCTGGATCCCCTCAGTCCCCCAAATTTTGCTCCTGGACCACTTGGGACCCCCAAAAGTGTCTCCTGGATCCCCTCAGTCCCCCAAATTTTGCTCCTGGACCACTTGGGACCCCTAAAAGTGTCTCCAGGATCCCTCAAGACCCCCAAAATCCCCCCTAGGCCCC
>NW_008653684.1:0-3568 GCF_000695815.1 Acanthisitta chloris | reverse complement strand
TTTACACGTTTCCTTTCAATCACTTCTACAGAAGTGTTTCTTGATGCCTGGTAAGCTGAAATGGGGAAGCTGCCCATGAAATTCACCCAGAAATCTCAATTAAAATAAAAAGTGCCTTCCCTCCTTTCCAATGTCTCTTCATTTCAAAACAGCTTATTTTTTCCTGCAGGTATTTACTAAGCATCCCTTAAGTGATTATGAACAACAAAACACAAGAAGCACAGACATTCATGCTGGCCTCACTCTGTGGGCTCTTTAGATGTTGTCACACTGCATATTTTTCTTTCTAAATTTGGTGAGAAGATGGCAAGAGATCCACCACAAAAGGTTTCTCTTGCTGAAAAAGAACTTGTCCCAGGCCTGCAAGTGCTTGCATGGGTAATTAGATTTAGGCATGTGAACACTCCTATTGACTTCATCACAATTGGCCAGAGTTGAAATGAAGTGTGCACCTATAGGGTTTTCTTTTCAGACTGAATCAGCTCAAGCCTGCCAGTGACTCCCATGGTCTGAGCCAGACAAGGATGGAACTTGGAGGAGCCCTGGCAGACACAGGCCAGCAACAATTGAGAGCTGAATGAAATCAGAAGGAGCGCTCTGACATCAGGCAGAGATGCCAGGCAATCCACAGGGAACTGAGGAGGGACAAGGAGGAATGCAGCCACTGTCACCAGGAGAAGGCAGGAGTCTGCTGGGTGTGGGGAGGGAAAGAAGCAATGACATGCTGCTACCTAAGAGTCAAGATGCTCTGTGTAAATGGCAGAGGGAAAAGCTGTTGATTCTCCAGAAAGAGTCTTGGCTCCACATCTGGGTTTGTCTCCTGGAGGATGCCAGCATGAGCTCCTTGTCTTGCAAGCACTTGGCATACTTCCACCCCAAGCCCAGGACTGACTGCGTCTCAGAGGTGCGGCCTTCAATAAACAGGTCTGACAAAAAACATGCTTGGATGATAAAATCCAGGACTGGAGAGAGGTCATGACATTAGCTCTTACTGGTCTAAGGAGCTAAGATAATT
The DNA here is from genome assembly GCF_000695815.1 of Acanthisitta chloris. Taxonomy (NCBI): domain Eukaryota; kingdom Metazoa; phylum Chordata; class Aves; order Passeriformes; family Acanthisittidae; genus Acanthisitta; species Acanthisitta chloris. The sequence continues at coordinate 2,553 of NW_008653684.1, read as the reverse complement.
TGGAAACATCAGAAGTGAAGCAGTGAGAAAAGGGGTCCCTACACTGCAAAAGGCAGCAGGCTGAGCTCTGTATTGCTCCCAGGGAGAGAAATTCCTAGTACTGAACTCCGTCTGGAAAATCTTTCAAGGTGGCTGGGCTAGTGGACCTCTGGGGAAGGCTTCCTGCCCTTCTCCCTGGCTTTCATCTTTGAGAAAGATATGACAAGAAAACTCATCCTTCCTCCAGCATCAGCAGAGTCCTGCAGGACCACAGGGAGAGGAGAGCAGAGCAGAGTAGGACTCACAGCTTGCAAGAAGGGACCGAACTGTGCAGTAAGTGACACATGGACAGAGTCACTATCCTCATCTCCATCGGGCAGGGAGCATTTAAACCCACTATTCAAAATCACAAAGGCTGTGCCTAAAGGTCCACAGAGAAAGAATAGTGTAGGAGAAATCCCACACCATCACCTTGCAGTACAGAGGTGCCTTCGGTCCCCTCTCTGCTCTCTCTTGCTGCCGAGCCCAGATGCACAAGACTGAGTCATACTGTGTATCCAAGAACAGTAAGGTCATCCTCAGTTCCACAGCTGCTCATATGCTTTCACAGAAACAAACCTCCCGGTCCCACCAGGAAGTGGGTAGGAGTACAATGGACACAGGAAGAAAAGACAAAGAATTAATTCATCTGTTGGTTTTTTGGCACAGTTTAAGGTAGGAGAACCACCATAAATCTCTGCAGCAAAACTGCACCCCACTACAGGACCAGGAGTGCCTGGAGAACCCAGGAACACATTGCAGGGTACTGAAGAGCTTCCCAAAGCTCTTTCCAGCAGCAGGGGAAGCAGAAAAGGGGAGATGCTGGGGGAGGGAGTGAATCTGTCTCCATCACTGTGGGAAGGAGGGTGAGTCCCAGAGAGATAGGGCCGCACCAGTTCCTATTAATTACACAATCATTCTGCTATGTAGGACTAGTTGCAAAATCAGCTGGAGGCTCGCACATGGTCTAGGAAAAAAAATAAATCAAAAATACTCTAGTCCTGCTAGTGAGGAAATGCAGCCCAAGCAATTCTCTTCAATATTGCTGGGATGTAAAGCACTGTCAGCATAAGCCCCAAAGTACAGTTGCTGTAAGGGCCAGTCCTTTACAAGTGCCATCACCTGCCAGCAGGTTTCCAGAGGTCCATGCTTGTCGTTGGTGGGATCCCACCCCAAGAAGATGTTCTCACAGGAAGAGCCTCAAATCTTCAGCAAGGACTAAGAGCTCTGTCTCAGCAAGAGACCCCGTGCTTCCATCAGCAGCCCCCCTAGGACGATAGAGTAGATGGGGGGTCTCTGGTTTGTCTTTTAAGTGATGCATCTTTCCCTCTGCTATCCCAAACCTCTCTCCCTAACCCAACACCTCACCAGCCTCTCTTCACCATGCACATGCAAACCCCACTTTGAAACCAGCCCCAGTTCAGGGAAAGGGGCACACCATTTGGTACATCAGCTGTGTAGATGGTGTGGTTTACACATTATAATGATGGGTTTGCCCATCTCACCTTCACCCCGAATTCTCACTTAACTCCATCCAGCTTACTCTGCCAGCACTCGCTTTTGGGCAGCCAAATACGGAGACCAAAACAGGCAGTCAGAGAGAATCCCAAGGAAACAGCACATCTAGCAGCCAAAAGCAGCACATTGTCTCCTTCACACCAGAACAGCTCGGTACTAGCACCAGAAGTGTGCTGCCAAGAGGGCAGGGCACCTCACCTGTGCCATTATCTCGGGGTATGGGGAAAGACTCCAGTCCCAGTGATGCTCCCCAGCAAGACTTCCTCTGCCTTGGCTATGAGTCAGGAGGGGATATTCCCAAGCCAACGTGTAACCCCGTGGGTGTTCAGGGAGGGGGTGCTGTAGGCAGGAGCTGTCTTGGCTCAGAGCTTTTGCCAGGCCCACGCGCTCAGAGGAGCACCATGAATAACATGTATAATTGTGGGCTGGGGCCAAACAGCCAACAAACACTGTGTCATACTAAGTATGAAATATTTGGCACGGGATCAATGATGACTTTCTTCCTATGACATCCAAAGAGGAAGAAATGAGAGGGAGAAGAAGCCAGATTTAAGAGGAGCGTCCTTCTTTCTCTACCCCACTACAGTACACCACCCTCACACAGAATGGAAAAGGGGCACTCCCTAGGGAACTTACTGGGTATGTAAAATCCCAAGAGTTTGTTTCATTTATCAGTGAGAGGGGGAGGATGCAAGCTTACAAGCCTTGTAAGAGAAGATGCTTTTGCTCCAAGGGGGATATGATTGAGTACAAAGGATGAGAGGACCAAGGGAGAAGGAATTAAAAGGAACACCTGAAATCTGGATTTAAACAAGGAAGAAGGAGAGAAGCTTTAACCAGGCAGCGCAGCATTGGTCTGGGGCCAAACATCCAACAAACAGTGTGTCATACTAAGTATGAAATATTTGGCATGGGATCAGTGATGACTTTCTTCCTATGACATCCAAAGAGGAAGAAATGAGAGGGAGAAAAAGCCGGATTTAAGAGGACCGTCCTTCTTTCTCTACCCCACTACAG
>NW_008653683.1:6026-25520 GCF_000695815.1 Acanthisitta chloris | reverse complement strand
ACCATTCTGTGATTCTATGATCTTTAAGGCCTCTAACAACCCAAACCATTCCAGGATTCTATAACAATTTGCACTGAAAAAGTAATTTTAACCTAAAAAGCTTGAATTCAAACTCACCCTTTTGATTTTCCTCCTGTAGAACAAGACCCTCAGTGTCACTGCTATGGAGAGCTATGAAATCTAGGCAATGTGGCCTTCCCATCAAGCCCTGTGACCATGGTACTATTGATGCTTCCCACTCCACATGACTTCCCTGAAAAGCCTGAAAAATCCTGATTATCTGGCAGGTTGCTCAGCAAACTGCCAAGTGATGGACTATTTGCTGTGCTGCTCCCATGAGAAATAAATAAAACTGCTGCTTTGCCCTTTATGGCATTGATTAGATCGAGGTAAAACAAATAGAAAAGCAAAAATCACAGGAGGAATGTACAGTTGATCATCAACTAAAGCTCAGCCTGGGGCAGGAGGAGTTACTATTAATTACAGTGTTTCCAAGGTGGTTGCAGTGGGATGGTAAAGAGATTTAACACTCTCCAGCTGTGGTTTGATACAGCACAGGCTGCAGTCAATGGCAAAGCCCTGTGTGAGTGCAGGGGGCAGGAGCAGAGGTTAAGTGTTTCTCTGTGCCTGCAACCAGCCAGATGCAGAAATAGCCCGAAAGGTCAGGAAAATGAAGTCCAAAGAGGCAAACTGCTCCACAAGCTGACAAAGGCAGTGAGGAAGCAACAGCACTGCAGAGAGCAGCACCCTGGTGTAGACCAGGAGAAACTCCTCCTTCCATTATCACAGTATACAACTTCCTCCCACAGGGCAGTGCAGGGGCAGCACCAATCTCTGCTCCCTGGCAACCAGTGACAGGACCTGAGGAATGGACTGAAGTTGTGTCAGGGTATGTTTAGGTTGGATATTAGGCAAAGGTTCTTCCCCCAGAGGTGTTTGAGCACTGAACAGTTCCCCAAAGCCGTGGGCACGGCCTGACAGAGCTCAAGGTGTGTTTGGCCAATGCTCTCAAGCACAGGGTGCAGTGTTGGGGTGTCTTGTGCAGGGACAGGGTTTGGACTAATGATCTTTGTGAGTCCCTCCCAGCTCTGAATATTATGTGATTCTGTGTCTCCTCTTTGTAGAGTTCTTGGTGCCCTTTCCCACATTGGCCATGACATAGGACTGCATGCAGGGCTGTAACTTTGACCTTTCCTACAGATTGTCTAACCTACACAGGGTGCAGTGTTGGGGTGTCTTGTGCAGGGACAGGGTTTGGACTAATGATCTTTGTGAGTCCCTCCCAGCTCTGAATATTATGTGATTCTGTGTCTCCTCTTTGTAGAGTTCTTGGTGCCCTTTCCCACATTGGCCATGACATAGGACTGCATGCAGGGCTGTAACTTTGACCTTTCCTACAGATTGTCTAACCTACAGTTGCCCAGAAGTGGCTGCCCTGTGTCTCCTCTTTGTAGAGTTCTTGGTGCCCTTTCCCACATTGGCCATGACATAGGACTGCATGCAGGGCTGTAACTTTGACCTTTCCTACAGATTGTCTAACCTACAGTTGCCCAGAAAAGCTGTGGCTGCCCCATCCCTGCAAGTGTTCCAGGACAGGCCTGATGGGGCGTGGAGCAACCTGGGCTAGTGGACCCCTGTCTGTGGTAGAGGAGTTGGACTAGATGGCCTATAAAGGTCCCTTCCAACCCATTCTGTAACTCTATCCTGCTCCAACACCACCATTCCTTCTGCAGTTCCAAACCACAGCAGACTCAGAGACCCCAGGGAAGCTGCAGGGATTGGGGCCAGGTGGATCTGTCTTGCTTATGCTGCAAGACCTGCAGTAGCTGACAGTAGGTGGAGATGAGGACCTTCATCCTAGCATCAACATTGTCACCAGGCCAGGAGATGGTGACAAGGTGAGTATGGCAGACACCTGCCATCCTGTTGCGTTTAGCAGAGCGTAGAAATCACTTAAGGTGAGAACATCCTCACTGAAGTGAGATGCTGTGGGGGCAAGAGGTGCAGACAGGACCTGCCAGACCCACATGGCACAAGGAGAGACTCAGTGTGGAGACACAAGGAGACAACATGCTGGAGAAGTGACAGCAGTCATGAGATCCAGGGGTCTATTCACATACACTTTTTCTTTGGCTCTCCCTGCTTGCTCCCCCACATCCCCCATCTCAGTGCCATCCCTTGCCACACTCACATCCATCCCTTGCCATGTACTTACACCTATCCCCTCAGCATCTCCCTTCATCTCCTCTCTAAATGGAAAATGACACCAGCCAGCCCTGATGTCCTTCTTCACACAGAAATCCTGTGCCAAGTACTGTGATTCATTACATGAGTAAGAGCAGAGCCTTTCTTAGTCCGAATGTTGATTTTTAATCTCCAGAGGCTTTGCCACCTGGAGTAGAAGCTTCACTTCTCATTAATGGTGTTGACCAATCTGTCTGCACTAACAAGCTTCCAGTGGTGTTTTTCCAAGGACTTTGTCAGAATAACACCAGAATCCCATTCTCTTCCTGAGGGAAACACTGCAGAGAGCAGAGACCACCAAGCAGAGAAACACTGCAGAGAGCAGAGACCACCACTCTGTGTTGGGGAACATGCCTGTTTATTCCACGGAATTAGAGATAGTCCATGGCATTCCATGGCTCTGGAGAACTCATCACTTCCTCCAGTGCCTGCAGTGGATGCCACAGCCTCGTTCTGTGTGCTGCCTTTCACCTGCCTCCATGTGTGCAGGAAACACAAGCTGCTTTGTTTGGATTTCCCTTATCTTGGGATACCCAAGCAAGATGGAAGGAATCCCTGCTTTCATCCACAGATCCTGGATAAGTAGGTCAGCCTTCGGCCTCTATTTTTTAAGAGATCGTAGAATCATAGATGCTTTGGGCTTTGCTCCAAGCCCCATCCAGCCTGGTCTTGGACATTTCCAGGGACACCTTCCACCAGCCCAGGTTGCTCTAAATCCCCTCCAGCCTAGCCTTGAACACTTCCATGGATGGAGCAGCCACAGCTTCTCTGGGCAACCTCCACCAGTGCCTCACCACCTTCACAGGGAAGAGTTCCTTCCCCATATCCAATCTAAATCTCCCCTCTGTGAGCTTAAAGCCATTAGACAATCCCAATTTACTCTTTGCAGCCAGAAACTTCCTCTGCCCCAGGGGACTCCTCTCCCATTCCAGAAGGGAACGTGAATAGGGTGGAGCCACCTTAGCTAGGAGGCACTCTTTTTGGGGACTCAACCCTGTACCTGCCCCTCTGTGTCCACCCCAGCACCCGAGTCTCTCACTGCTCGGAGCAATCCCTCGGACTGAACTCCTTGTTTGTCTGAATTTTATGGAATATAGATCTGTTTCCTTCCCAGCTCTGAACTTTGCTGACTCAGAGGAAAGAGCTCATTAATGATCCCCTAGATATCTGCATTTTTCTTACCTAAGTGCTCCCAACTAGCATCCCAGCACCAATTAAACAGACAGGCTCTCATTTCTTCACAACAAACATCATTTGTAATTCCAAACTGTCAATAAAGACTCCTTCCTTTTCCTATTCCACAGCATTTACAGCTCAGCTCAGTAATTTTGGAGTCAATAATTAAAAAAAGGGGGCAATTAGGGTATTAATTGAGACTCACCAATTACTTCATAGAACATATTCCACATTTAGCCATGCCCTGAGTGCTCTCACCACCCTGAGTGCTGCTCCAGCATCACAGCTGGGGGTTTTAGAGCAGCAGATCTCTCCCAGTCCTTCATCCCAGCTGGGCTCCTGGCTAGAAACACCAAAATAAGGGATGAATGTGGTACAGAGTGAGAGAATGATGAATCCTGGAGGGATGAGCAGGATATACCTTGAATTAAGCCATGTTTGCTGTTTGGAACAAGGTGAGGAAGAACCAGCCTGGTCATTGGGGAGAATTATAGCGAGGAAAGGAGATAAGAATGTATGAAGATGTTATTGTCCACCAGAACCATAAGTTTCATTTAATAAAGAATACATTTTGTTTTCTGTTAACTGTTCTGAGTTGTTCTTAGGACTGGAAAATAGAAGTGGTCCAACAGAAAAACATTTTGGTACTAAAAAAGAAGTAGTCTAGTTGCCAGGCCCAATCTCACTTCATTTATCCTTTCCTCTGGAAGAAGGTCTGGATACAGGACCACCAAGCCAAGCACAGTCCCCAAATCCTGGGGAGGCTCAGGACCACACACTGACCACAGTCCTGTGTCACACCAGGAAAGGGGAGAAGATGAGTATGGAAGAAGAATATGGAAGAGGGGAGAGGAAGAAGTGAACATCATCAGATGGGGCTGTCAGTTCCTCAGTGCCCTGTCAGTGCTGGAGTGTCCTGTCAGTCCCTGAGTGTCCTAACAGTCCCTGAGTGCCCTGACAGTTCTTGAGTGTTCTGTCAGTCCCTGAGTGCGCTGTCAGTCCCTGAGTGCCCTGTCAGTCCCTGAGTGTCCTGTCAGTCCCTGAGTGCCCTGACAGTTCTTGAGTGTCCTGTCAGTCCCTGAGTGTCCTAACAGTTCTTGAGTGCCCTGACAGTTCTTGAGTGTTCTGTCAGTCCCCGAGTGCGCTGTCAGTCCCTGAGTGCCCTGTCAGTCCCTGAGTGTTCTGTCAGTCCCTGAGTGCCCTGACAGTTCTTGAGTGTCCTGTCAGTCCCTGAGTGTTCTGTCAGTCCCTGAGTGACCTGTCAGTCCCTGAGTGCCCTGACAGTTCATGAGTGTCATGACAGTCCCTGAGTGCCCTGACAGTCCCTGAGTGTCCTGTCAGTCTCTGAGTGCCCTGTCAGTCCTGGAGTGTCCTGTCAGTCCCAGAGTTCCCCACTACTACCTGAATTCCAAGGAGGCACCATGGATGTGCCAGGCTCCTTGCAAATTCACCCCCAAAAGCAGTGTACACACACATGCCCAGCCACAAAGGCAGTGTGCACTCTGCCTTCCAAGCTCCCCCTTGGAGGAATCTTTGTGCTCTCAGGAGGGATATTTCAGCTCTCAGAGTGCTAGCACAGCTCAGCTTCAGATGGCTTGGCAGCTCTGCTCCTGCAGCATTAAGACTTCCATCAGCTGCCTGGTCACACAAAGAGCTGTGTCTCCACAAAAACCTAATGCCTTAGGATTTTGCAAGTTTCAAGAATGCCATGATATAGCAGTTTTCAGCAAAGATTTTGTTCCCCAACTATCATAGTATCATCATAGGATCTTAACGGGTTGGAATGGAGCTTAGAGAGCATCCAGCCCCAACCCCTGCCCTGGGCAGGGACACCTCCCACCAGAGCAGGTTGCTCAAGGCTTTAGCCAACCTGGCTGTGAACACTGCCAGGGCTGGGGCAGCCACAGCCTCCCTGGGCAACCTGGGACAGTGTCTCACCACCCTTGCAGTAAAAACTTCTGCCTAAAATTAATCTAAATTTCCCTCTTTCAGTTTAGTCCCTCCTTAGGACTTCTTGTCCTGTCCCTGCATTTCCTAACCAAGAGTCCCTCTGCAGCTTCCCTGGAGCCCCTTCAGCTCCTGGCAGGTTGCTCTGAGGTCTCCACACAACCTTCTCTTCTCCAGGCTGAACAGCCCCAACAGCTCCAGATCTTGCCTTGCTGTGGGCTTTTAAAATCATATAGTTCCATCCTCCAACCCTCTGCCACTTCTGGGCTTAGCTAGGAAATCACATGCCTACAGATGAGAAAACCTGTGTATGTGCAATAATTTGCTTTCCAAACCCATTGTGGTAATGGCAGGAACTGTTGTGGAAGTAAACAGAGCATTTATTTATGAATGGGAAATAAGAGCACTCAGTTCCTCACAACCATGGAGCAGAGCTGGAGGTTCCCTCTCTGTCTGAGCCTGTGGACACCCAGCTGGGTAAGCTGGGCTGTGGCAGGAATGAAGCAGCTAAAAGACAGGAGAAAAGTAATTTATTCCTCTTCCCTTCCACAAATTCTTCATTATTTAAATGTAGTCCAGGAAAAAACTTCAGAGTAGAATCATGCAACCATCGAGGTTGGAGAAGACCTCTAAGATCATAAAATCCAACCACCAGCCATTAGAGTAGCAAGAGCCAGAAGCAGTCAGGGCCTTCCAGGGCAGGTTCAGCTGCACTGTCTCATCTCCAGGAATAAATTGCTGCTGAGAGCACAAACATCTCACCTTGCTCACAGCTGAATCCTGGTGGACTCCAACCCAATAGGTCCATCCCTGGAGCACCTGCTGCCTGTGGGCAACTCAGCAGAGAAGCTCCACCAGGTCATGGCAATCCAACCTCTTCCACTTGGAGAAAGCTCTTTAGAAAAGGACCTTTTCCTTATCACAGCAATGGGATGGGAATTACCCAGAGTTAATATTGAGATGCTCAGAGTGAATGCCAAGCACAAGCAAAGGGGAGACCCAACAAGCAGCAATCCCAGCTCTGTTGGACCAGGAATTACAGGGCAGGAATGTCACTAATGGAGGGGAAAATTCATCCAAGCAATTTTGAGGAGGAGGGAAGGGAAGGAGATGCTGCTGGCAAGCACAGGGTGAAATCAAGGTGGAGCAATCAATAATGGCAAAGGACAGAGGGGGGTGATGGGCCACAGGAAGAGCTAAATTAAAGGCTTGTCCAGGTGTTATATGGCTAGTGAGCAATAAATTAAAGCACAGAGGGCAACAGGGATGAGCAAGGCTGTGTGAAAAATTAATTAAAAGCAAGGGAGGCATAACCAAGGCATAAACCATGGGTGCTGCTGGGAGCACCAGAGGGCCCAGGCATTGAAGTGGCTTTGGAAATGAAATAGGAGCCAAGACAGAGGCTCTAAAGGCTGTGACCACACAGGAGGGTCAGATAAACAATGCAGATCTATTTTCAATACTCCAAGAAGCAGGAAACCATCAGTGAGGAAAGGAAGTATCTCACAGGAGGAAGCAGCACTGCCAAGATAGAGGTGATGGCATACCAAGCTCCAAGCCTTGTTTTTTGTACCCAAAATGCTGTGAAGCAGCACTGCCAAGATAGAGGTGATGCCATACCAAGCTCCAAGCCTTGGTTTTTGTACCCAAAATGCTGTCGGGTACTGAGTGCCCTCATCTGCCTGCTAATGGTCTCCTTCCACCAGCCCCTCTGTCCCAAAGCAGAGGGCACAGGGGCTGCTGCAGGACAGGGCATTTCAGTTGGGTGAAATGCATGTCTGCTGAGGCACAGGAAAGGTGTGAGCAGTCAGACTCAAGCTGGCTGCCTCCAGGACTCCTCTGGCACTCCAAAATGACCCCACAGACTCCCTGCAGCCATCCCCCAGCTCCTGAGCAGAATTTGCCAATCCCTTGGCCACTGTAGTCCAGTTTAGCCCATCTCTGGGTTGTCTTCTTCAGGGTGGTGGGACAAGCAGGATTTGGGTGATGGGCACAGGACCCCTCAGGGCATTCTTGTGGCAAGCACAAACTCACATCCATGTCCCTACTGGGTCCATTTGCCATTGGAGACTTAAATAGCAGGTCAGACTGCTCAGAGCAGCACCTGCTTCCCTTAAGGGTTGTGTTGGGCTGAGCCCCCTCACCCTGGAGCTGTTCCTCTTGGAACAAAGTAATGCAATGCTCTGGGAGAACCAGAGATGGAGGAGGGGGTGGACAGAGAGAGCACAGCTCAGGGGCTGCCAGTCATGCACCACACTCCAGCATGGGGGAACCTGAATTTGCCTGAAGTCTCATTTCTGTCCTCATTGCTGAGGTCAACCCATAGCCCTGTGGTCCATCAACTGCCACCCAGCCCCAAGTGCAGCACTGGGAAGGCAGAAACTAGCCATGGGCTGGGGTATGGTGGTTGTCTAAGGATTTACTGCCCTGGGCCTGAGAGAATAAGCAGTAGCTCAGCAGTTCTGTGCAGAGGATCCCAACACCACCATTTCTGAACTGTCAGCTTTGTTGTCTGTCTCTCAGCTCTGCAGTGGCCAGGGCTCCAGCAGCACGGCTGGGACCAGTGCTGAGCAGGGACAGGCAGTACTTTGCCCTCAAAGGTGCCTGTCTTGAAAACTTACAGGTTCACCCAGCACATCCCAGGCTCACCCTGACTGATCCACTGACCCCTGTTTTTAAACTGAACCTCTACTCTCAGGAAAAAATGAAAAAGAAAAGACTTCAGCAGGGAAAAAACATTTGCACTCAGAAAGCTCATAATAAACATGGTGTGGGGCATTATCCACAGCCTCTGGATGTCACAGCATCCCAGGAAAGGGATTCAGCCCAACCTCTCCAGGCAGCACAAGGTCCCTTACATTACACATCTGTGAAAGGTCAGTGCCTCATGCAAGCAGCACAACTGATGCAGAAATGCTGCAGAAAGGAGATGGCAAAACAAACAATATTTTGGCTCATTTCCTGAAATCTTCAGTTAAGGCCATGCTGAAAGCAAAGCTCAGGCCTGGATTTGTATTGCTGTTGGTCTTTGCTGCATTTCTTGCTAACCCTTATTTCTCTCCTTAAAAATATACTAAGATCTATGCTAACATGTCTTATATGCTGCATCTGCAAGGTCAGAGCCATCAGGTCCCATCAAGCCTTGTGAAGGGAAGCTGAGAAAGGATGTGCAGAGAGACCTATTTCTGTGTTCTCATTTCAAGGCATCCCCTAGACTTCTGCTTCCTGACTCACATTCCAGCTCTGGTACTCAGGTGCACACACAGAGGTACATCTGGTCAGGAGAGGCCAGAGGGAAGGAGCAGCACTGAGGCATCCCTTGTTTCCTGCCCCAGTGTGTGAGAACCTCAAGGAGTAATGTACTCATGGGCATAGCACCAGTGCAAGCTGAAGCAGAAAGACATGGTGTAGAGGCCCAGAGAAGTGGCTGAGAACCTTAAGGGTGTGTCATCACACACAGTATGTCTATTACGTCTATAAGACTATTCCCTTTTGGGCTGAGAGTTGAGAAATTGGAGAGTTGCTCCTGGGGCCAAGGTTTAATTGCGACTTGGCAGTGCTGAGGTAAAAGTTGGACTTGGAGGGCTTTTCCAGCCTCAATGATTCTGTGATTCCAGGCCCAGTTCCTCAGGACTTGATCTCAGAGAACTTTTCCAACCTTAATGAGTCTATGATTCCAAATCTAGGCCCTGCTCCTCAACACTGACTGGACACCTTCAACGGCTGAAGTCCAGCTGACTGAACAGGGAACCTGGGAAATTATGGAGGAGAACATGAACCCTGAGGCAGACACTCAAACCATCTCCAGACAGCATTAAATCCTGTCCTCTCCTTCTCTCCATTTACTGCTTCAGTGGGCAGTGACTGGCTCTTGACAAAGGAGGCAGAAAACACCTTGGAGGTGATGGGGAGGACAAGATGGAGAGGAACTGGTGGTTCAGAAAGGGGTGAGAAGAACCTATCCTCAGTCCTTCTGGCCATGAGCTTGTTTGTCTATGGATTGAAGGTGTCCATAAATACAAGGCACCTCACTCCAAGCCTGTGAGCATTCCCTTGAGCTCCTCACAAATTTACTCCAGGTGGGTTCCCATTCCATGAACACATGGATACAGCTGGGGGAGGCTCCAGCAGCTCTGACCTTTCCTCTGCAGCAGCCAGAAATTTCTCAGGTTTCATTCTGCAAACATTTTCACCCCAACTCTGAGCAGAGCATTATCCTCCTCATGCCATCACCTGTCAGCTGGTGCTTACACAAGCAGTTCTTTGGGAGAAGATTTTGCATTTGCCATTCATGCACTGCCTTAATCTGAATTAACCTCCCGGACTTGAGAAGTTCTGACAAACAGATCAGAGCAAATCCAGAAATAAAAAAAGCAAAACAGAAATCCCTCAATCAGATAATTTAAATCAACATATTTGGATCAGATTGAGATTTGCAGAGCACTGAATGTTCATTATGAATCACTTGCTCAACTCTTCACAGAATCAAACATTCTGGTTGGTCACAGGAAGCCAACTCAGCTGTAGACATGAATCCTTAGCTCAGGAAGGTGTCACTAACCCATGGCTATCTTTGAGCCTAAGTGTTTTGACTGTATTTATAGGCTGAAAATTGAGGATTTGTAGTTTCTTAAGGTTTTACATCTCCAAGCAGGTCCAGTGCAAGGCACCAGATCATGCTGGAAAGCCAGACTGGAGAAAACCTTGAGCAACCTGCTCTGGTGGGAGGTGTCCCTGCACAAGGCAGGGGATTGGGACTAGATGGTCTATAAGGACCATTCCAACCCTTTAACATTCTATGATTCTATTATGTTTGCTGTGTGAAGACGTATTTGATTTTCTCTTCAGCCTTACAGTCCTTAAATAACCCCCAATACTCTGCTCTTCCCAGATCCCAAGAGATAACTGAGCTACACAGCTTTCTGCCTGCAGACTACACCAGCAGCTGGAAGGTCCTTGAGCAGGAAGGTCTCCCAGCAGAGCTGCTGGCCATATCCTGTCCTGCATCCATCACTTGGCATCCTTCCTACCATCTTGACGGAGAGGCTGACAGGTTCATGCAATTAATTTGCTTATTTAAAAGATAAATACAGAGGGAAACCAGGTAACCAAAGGGACAGAGCCATGAGGCTGTTTATAAGGAGTTACTTAGTATCTCCTCTTCCACTCACTCAGCTGATGTTCACCTCTGAGGGCTCTAGAAAGAAAATTGGCTGTTCAGTGTGTCAGGACTTAGCTCTTGATGGAACACCTGATCCTCGATCAGAACTATTTGGGTTCTCACTCAGAGCCAGCCAAGCTCAGCTCCCATAGGCAGAACAAACGTGGGGCAAAGGGAGGGGAAAGCTCCATCATGGAGAACCTCATTGCTGGCTGACACCAGGAGCTGAGCCTGCAGCCCTCACTCCTGCTGCTTGGAACTGCTAAATGATCCCTAATCATGCTCAAGCGAAACAACCCCTGACATGCTGGGAGTGCTCAAGGCCAGGCTGGACAGAGCTTGGAGCAACCTGGACTAGTGGAAGGTGTCCCTGTCCGTGGCAGGGGGTGGGATGAGATGGGCTTTAAGGTCCTTTCCAACCCTGGCCATTCTATGATTCTGTGCTCTGCATTCACAACAGACTCAGTGCCAAGAGCATGTCCAAATTCATCTGCTTCTCTTCTGAGAGTGGTCAGGACCGGAGTCTCTGCAAGAGGAGAGCTCTCCTCACCCTGCATTTGCCAGGTAGGCTCTGCAGCCCACTCTCACCAGGGAAGCATCAACCTACTCCAGACAACCTGTGCCAGATGAATCAGTTGTGTGGGAACATCCTCCAGCCAATCACCCACAGGTACTGGGCTTGCCATTAGATAATTTCCAGCATAGACATGGTCAGTCCTTCCACAGAGCCTACTTGGAAAGGAGGTCCTTGCATTATTTACAGTAGATAAAGACTGGGGAGCAGTAGCTTTGGAGGGAATTTCTGTTTGTGTCCACCACAGCCTGATGGCTTCTGATGGTTCACTTCACCTGTAGAGCCTCTGGAAGGAATTCCAACCTGACAGTGAAACACATGAGCTGTCCCACTGCCCATTCATTTCCTTGACAAAGAAGTAACTCAGTCCAATTGTTTGGCCTTTTTAGACTCAATCATGAACCCTCTGAGGTCCATGTCTCCAGCCTCCTCCACATCAGACACTGCAGCCCTCCCCCAGAGCCTTCCCCCGCTGGCATCTGCTCTGGGCACTGATACCTGCAACCTCCTCCTGACCTGCTGTCTTCTCTAAATTAAGAAAACTGTTACATCTCTTCCTTCCTTGGCCCTCAGGGTGCTAAGAAGGTCACTACAGATCGTAGCTTAAAGGGGCACCAAGTGCCACCCTAATCCTGGCAGGGCAGGAACTGCCAGAGCTGATAAATGACCTGAGCAGGTGATTAGAGTCTGGATTTATTTGTCCTCAGACACCGTGATGGCCTCTCTTAACAGGATCAGTGAGGGTCAAGAAGACAAAGTGCTGGTCCTGCACTTGGGACACAACAACCCCATGCAGTGCTCCAGGCTGGAAGTGGCTCCAGAGTACTGCACAGCACAATGACACCCTGAAAGCCTCATTCACCTTTTGCTGAAGCAAACTCCAGGCTTAATTCACCTCAAGTCCTGCAACTCCATTCTTACCAAACCAGAACTCCCACCAGACCAGGCAGAGATCTCCCAACTCTGCTCCTCACTGACCTCATTGCTCAGGAAGCACAGCAAATTTCCAATAGCCAGTCATTCCTGGACCAGCATTCCCAGTGCTGTTACTGGCTCCGATCCCTAAACCCTCTCCCATCCCTCCACACCACCTCTTCTTCAGAGAGGTGCTCTCACTTCAGCCCACCTGGCCAAGCTAGGTGTGAGGGATCTTAGGGTCATGCCTCAACAGTGTCATGCCTGTTGGCATTTTGCAGACGGTTGTCTTGCTAAACTGTGGCCTGAGGACACTACTGTGTCCTTTGGGCATGGACAACTCTTCTCTGCTGACCAAAGCACTAACAAACAGAGCCCCAATGTGCTGGTGCTCAAGGAAACACCATGAGGCTTCCTCCAGCCCATGTGCAGGAGCTGCTCTGCTCACCCTGTGCAGAGACAGCACCAGGGGCTTTCACAAAGCACTGGGCACTGTCTGGCCCCACCACACCAACTCTGTCACACACATCACCATGTCCCACAGCAGCACTTCCACCTTGCAGCCCCTTGCTCTGGGGAGTGCTCAGGGAAGTCAGGAGCAGACCTCAGCTCTGGATTAGTCAGAAGTCACACTGGTATTCGCTTGCACTCACAACAAACTGCAAACGTAACTTTTGAGAAGCAATTTAAGCAATGAATCCAAAATGCAAAGCCAAAACTCTATGTCCATAACAACCACGACCTGCCCCAGAGGGTGTAATTAAAGTAATCCTGGCTCTCTCCTCAACAGCACCATCAGGTTCTCAGCACATCCATCCAGCTGTGACTCCTTGAACACCAGGATGAGGTGAAATCAGCCTCTTTCAGTAGGCTCAAAGGAGAGACCTTCAGTCCAACCCCACAACAAGCCACTCACAGTTCATCATCTCATGCAAAGCTGTGCTGCCCCAAATCCCACTGCCAACTCCCACTACACAGCTGGAATTGCAGGGATCTCTCCCACCATTCCTCACATCTAAAAACACATGGAGACACATTTCCTTACCAGGACTGCTGTGGGCACTTGGGGTTTGTCAGTCCTCCCCTTCACCACTCCAGGTGCAGCACTCCTGTGCAAGCTCAGCTTCACCCTGCCAGAACCAGGACACAGAGGTAAGGAGATAATCCTGGACTTTCTAACCCTCAGCAGAGCAGGGAGTGTGGTGTTGGAAAGCTGCTGGCTGTCTGCAAGGATCTGAGCCAGGATGCTCCCAGCTAAGACTCTGAGCAGCTTAGCACAGAGCTGGAAGCAGAGCAGACTGAGGAGGTTGTGTTTGCAGGGCTGAGCATGGGAAGAGCTACTGGGGTGGGTTGGAGTAGCTCAGACACCAGAAATCCCCCCAGAACTGCTCCACCAGGTTCATGCTGGCAGAGAACACGGAAACTGGCAGATAGAGGCAGGAATTTTTGGGAATGATGGCTCAGGGAAAACAGGGTTTCTTCAAACTCAAGTATCACAGAATCTTCAGAGTTGGAAGGGACCCACAAGGATCACCAAGTCCAATTCTTGGCCCTGCACTGGACATTCCTCAGAACCACACCAAGTGCCTGAAAGCATTGGCCAAACACTCCACAGGAAAACTTTTTCATAGCTTGATTTATTCTCTGACTTATTTAATGTTTGGAAAATGTGGTTTGAAACTGAAGATTTTGCTTTGGGTTAGGCAAACTTGAAACTATTTGTTGACGGATGCAAATATTCTGCTTTAAGATAGTTTCTTTGGGTCACATGAGCTGCCTGGAATCCTCCTGGGACTTCAGATCCAGGTGCCTTCTCTTCCCTGCCATGGCAGAGATGCTGCAGAGGCTCCCAGAGCAGCAGTGTTGGTCCAGCCAGTGATGCTCCTCACAAGGAAGGGTGCAGAGCATGGATGCTCAGCCCTAAGGACTGGGATAACTGCTTTAGAGGTGAGAGAACTGCTTTAGGGGTGGGATCTATGTCTCACCACATCCTTGCTCCTCCACAACAGAACACACATTGACTCCTCCCCTGGTCCCAGTACTCCAGGCAAGGAGCCAGGAGCTGTGGTGGAATGGGTGGGATGCAGTGAGACCTCTGTGCTCTCCAGTCCTCAGCTCCAGGACAGGGAGTCCAAGCTCCCAGCCCACACAGTCCAGAGCTGATGGGAACTGAATTCAGGTCTCTACACTCCTACTCCAGTGCCTAAACGATTAACAAGATCCAGGGATTTAAACCCATTCCTTCAACTGAGCCTCACGATGAACCAAAACAGAGGCAATAAATCCCTGTGAGATTCCTACTCTGCCTTCTCCACACACCTCAACTTCAATATTGAGTTGAGCTTCTGAGAGATGTCACTGGATCTCTGGAGAGGCTCAATAGCCATGAATGCCAAGTGCATGGGCACAGAGGGGAGCTGAGGAAACAGTACTGGGAAGGTGAGACACAAGTTTCCCAGGGAGGCTGTGGCTGCCCCAGCCCTGGCAGTGTTCACAGCCAGGTTGGCTAAAGCCTTGAGCAACCTGCTCTGGTGGGAGGTGTCCCTGCCCAGGGCAGGGGTTGGGGCTGGATGATCTCTAAGATCCATTCCAACCTCTTAACAATCTCTGAATCTAAGTTGCTCATCTTGAATGCTTTGTTGGGTTCTTGGATGACAGGCCACATGGCTCTGCGGCAGCATCCCCTGCTTTTAACCTTTGTCACTGTGGCAGTTGTTCCAGGCAGAGCTCTGACCCCTGTGCAGGAGGGATTAGCTATCAGTGCAGGGTCAGAGTGTGGAAGCCAATGTATTGTCTCTAATCAGCATTTTGGATATGTGTGACCTCAGTGTTGGGTGAAGCTCAGAGCTCATTTCTCTGTCTCTTTAGTACTTTCTCTGCTTTAAATAAAAGCTTCATTCCAGATTGACTTTTTGCAATGCTGTGGCATAACTGGAACTCAGTTGAGCCTCTCAGTACAGAGAGTTGCTCCTGGCAGGTTGGGTTGAGCTATAACCATTCACCCTATATTTATGATGACTGGCAAAGCCCTGGCTGCCTCCTGCCCTCCCATGGGACTGCGCTGCCCATGTATCCAAGTCTCATGGAATAGAATCCTGGTTTGGATTGGTAGGGACCTTGAAGATCAATCAGTCGAACTCAGTTGAGCCTCTCAGTACAGAGAGTTGCTCCTGGCAGGTTGGGTTGAGCTATAACCATTCACCCTATATTTATGATGACTGGCAAAGCCCTGGCTGCCTCCTGCCCTCCCATGGGACTGCGCTGCCCATGTATCCAAGTCTCATGGAATAGAATCCTGGTTTGGATTGGTAGGGACCTTGAAGATCAATCAGTCTCACCCCTGCCATGGGCAGGGACAACTTCACTAGGCTGCTCCGCTCCAAGACCCATCCAGCCTGGCCTGGAACACTCCCAAGGATGGAGGAGCCACAGCCTCCCCGGGCAACCTGGGCCAGTGTCTCACCACCCTCACACCAAAAACTTCTGCCTAAGAGCCAATCTAAATTTCCCTCCTTCAATTTCTCCCCATTCCCCTTGTCCTGTCCCCGCAGTTCCTAACCAAGAGTCCCTCTGCAGCTTCCCTGGAGCCCCTTCAGCTCCTGGCAGGTTGCTGTGAGTTCTCCACACAACCTTCTCTAATATCTAATCTAATCTACCCTACTCCAGCTTCAAGGCATTCCCTGCTTGTACCCCAAGTGCCTCTTTACTGTGTGAGCCCTCTGGAATTGAGAGAGCAGGAGCAGCAGAGTCCAGCCCTTGCAACACTGAAGTCCACCAGTTGAGTGCTCCATCCCATGATTTTTCTAGAATCATTTCACTCCACAATGCAAAAGCAAAGGAGGTAAGTTCCCTCCCAAAATACAACAGCTTTGGAACAAAGTAACTGCACTAAAACTAGGCTCCCCAAGCCTTTCCCTCTCTCCCTGAATGATAACAGGCCTAAAAATTAAATAGAAGTTCTCCAAGAAAAAGCAAACCACAATGAAAAGTAATAAATCACAGTGCTGGATGGCACTGGGAAGGAGCTGGGGGAGGGAATACAGCACGGAACAGTGCAGATCCTGACTAAGATATATCACAGACCCTTACAAATCCAGAACTTGTCCTCAGGACACACATAATGGGCTAAATGCTGCTGAAGCAGCCAAGAGAAGGTGCCCAGTGCAGCAGTGAGGTTGGTACATGGTGCCTGCAGTCCCATCAGGCTCAGAGCACAGCAAGTGTCACCCCAGTGTCACACCTGCATGCACACCTCATATGGGGGTGAAGACTCCAATGAAAACATCTGATTTCCCTAATGACACAATTCTGCTCCTGTTGCTAACTGCTGAAGGCACAAGACCTGCAGATGGTCTTCTTGGAGGGGTTCCAAGAGTCCTTCCTGCTCAGCCAAAGGGCCCACGGGGATGGACCCATGGGTCCATTACAAGGAGAGGCTGAGGGAACTGGAGGAGGCTCAGGGGTGACCTCACTCTCTACAACCACCTGACAGGAGGTTGTAGTCAGGTGAGGTCAGTCTCCTCCCAGGTGACAAGTGACAGGATGAGAGGATCAAGTTGTGCCAGGGGAGGTTTAGGTTGGACATTAGGAAGAATTTCTTCCCAGAAAGTGATTAGAGCCTGGAATGTGCTGCCTAAGGAGGTGGTGGAGTCACCATCCCTGGAGGTGTTCAAGGAGAGACTGGAGGTGGCACTTAGTGTCATGGTCTGGTTGACAGGAGGTGTTAGGTCATAGGTTGGACTGGATGATCTCAGAGGGCTCTTCCAACCTGATTGATTCTGTGATTCTGTGGTCAGGGCTGCCCCTCTTTCTCCCTGGGGCTGTCTCACTGGCACCAGGAGCAGGATCAACTGGGGATTCCAGAAGAAGTAAAGAGGGACCAGCCCAGTGCTGGAGTGGGGATACATACACTCCAAGCAGCAGCTGTCATGGGTTCTCATCATCTCATGTGATGACCTGAGGTCCTGACATGGGCACTTCCAGTCACCTGAAACCCTCCCTGAGGCATCACCAGCCCAAGATTCTGGAAACACTCTATATCAGAACTGATTTCCTTCTAACAAACAAGCTCACCTCTAATTTTGCAGGCACCTCCTACTTCATTAAACTGAGAGCTCCTGCCGTCCAGGGGTTTGCTCCTCAGCTGGGGCAGGGAATGAAAAGGCAGCAAATGCAATTTAATTGGGGCTGAAGCTCCATCTCTGCACTGCCTATCATAATTACATGTCATTTAACACAAGTGGGAAGTGGCACCAGCTCTGCATGTGCCTAAGAAAGGTTGACACCAGCAGGACATCTCAGTGAGAATCAGACGGTGCAACTTAAATCTCCTTTTCCCTTTGGTTTCTTTCTCCCTTTGTTCCCTCAAACTTCTCTGAAAAGTTTCTTGTTGAATTGGGTGAGAAGGAATGGCATCTCTGCAAAGCTAAGGAGGAGGAGAAGCTCATTTCAATGGTCCCTGTGGAACGTGGGGCAGGTGTTGGCGAGGAGGATGGCTGAGTGGAGGTCCAGCAGCACAGCTGTGTCTGCAGGTGACATGGAGGAGGTAGTGCTAAACCTTCTTCCTCTCTGGCTATCACACTGCCTCCCCGTGCTGGCCTGGAGAAGACATCCAGCTGGGTTGGACACTTGCAGGGGAGACTGGAGTGTCTTACTATGGGAATCATACAGTCATAGAGTCCTCTGAGCTGGAAGGACTCACAAGAACCATCAGTCCCACTCCTGTCCCTACCCAGGACACCCCAACAATGCACCCTGTGCCTGAGAGCATTGGCCAAACACTCCTTAAGCTCTGTCAGCCTTGGGGCTGTGCCCACTGTCCTGGGGAGCTGTTCCAGTGCCCAAACACCTCTGGGGGAAGAACCTTTGCCTAACATCCAGCCTAAATCTCCCCTGACACAGACAGCTCCATGCCATTCCCTCAGGCCCTGGTCAAGGGCTCTCAAGGTACTGAAATTTGCCCTGGGAGCTGAGTTGGGTGGGAGAGGGTTTCTGCTTTCCCTCAGGCATCTCAGCCCTCTCTTCATGCTCAAACACAGGAGGAACAATGCAACAAATCAAGTTATTGTTGAGGGTTTCAGTTCAACTTCTGCAGAGAGCAGAGGCAAAGAAGACCAAGGAGAGCTTATGGATGGGTTATACTGCTTGTTGTAAGGGACAGGAGACCTGGAGTTCATCTTTTGAGCTGCTGAGGACTCTCCATGGAATTTAAGGCAGCTCAGTTGGCTCAAACCTTCCCAAAACAGCTTCCATCACTGCGGCTTTTCCACTTGAGGAAGCCCCAAAATCAGACTCCTCACAGGTGTCCCTTCATGCTGACAACTCCAGCTTTCCAAGCAGACTGGGAATTTGGACCTGCTCGTGCCACAGCCTGCTTCCAGGCTGCTGCTCTGATTTCCCTAATGACACAGTGGAAAAGGGAAGCCTGAGGTGTGAGTCAGAGCAAAGACCTCTGCCCTTTATGCTTCTCCAGATGTTATCAATAACACCCTGGATTTAAATAGTGCCACATTTTCTGCCAAGTGCCTTTTCCATGCTTTCTATGGAGACAAAATGGGGAGGAACCTGTTTAACTGATGCACTTTAATTATCTGCCTGTCCCTGTCAAAGCCCTGCTCCTATATTCTGATGCAAATTCCCAGCCTTTCATTCTAAGCAATACATCACTTTGACTTCAGTCTTGCAGTGATACTTAAATGTCATCTTTTCTCCCCAGTTATTCAATATTCATAGAATCCCAGACTGGTCTGGGTTGGAAGGACTTTAAAGATCATCTCATTCCACCCCCTACCATGGGCAGGGTATTAAGATCCTCTAATTGCCACTTCTCTGCCCATCCTACCTTGGGTTTCTTCAGCCACTAAGCAACTCAGACACTTTTACCGACCCAATTTTGCCCCAGAATTCTGGCTGGGATGCTGCTCAGGGTGAGACCTGGGAGCTGGCTCTGCTCCCACCACTCTCCCATGCTATCCTGCTCCATGAGCCACATAGCTTCCAACCTCAGATGCCTGTGAGCAAAACATGCCTTTCACAAAGCAAGCAAAGCAGAGCATCTGTAATGGAGATGTGAAACCCTAAAACACATCCCAGCCCTCCCATCCCTCCCCTGGGAGGGAGCAGGGACAGGTCAGTTTCCCCGTTCCTCTTCAAGGGACAAAGACACAGTCCCACATTTTCCATCATGATGTGTCCATTTTCTGCCTGTAAATTCTCTCCTGCTGTCAGAAGGTCATCTGGAAAGGGATTTTTCACACCCTTGCTAATCCAGAGGCACCTGGCTGCCTCCTCCCAGCAGGAAAATGCTGACAACACTAACTCTTGGGCAGCAGGACTGTGGGTGGAAGGGGTACTGCAGACAGGAATGGCCTTTATGGTACCAGCCAAAATTTCATAGCATTCAGGAGCACCTGCTGGCTCTTCCCGAGTCTCTTTGTGACCTCAGGCTCCAGCTCTGTGCCTCAATCTCACCTCTATG
>NW_008653683.1:3171-5724 GCF_000695815.1 Acanthisitta chloris | reverse complement strand
CCTGGCAGTGTTCACAGCCAGGTTGGCTAAAGCCTTGAGCAACCTGCTCTGGTGGGAGGTGTCCCTGCCCAGGGCAGAGGGTGGAGCCATTCCGAGGTCCATTCCAACCCCTTAACACTCTAGATACTATGATACAGATGAAATCCACCACTGGAGACTGGATCACAGCCCATGATTCTTTTTGAAATTAAATTATGGTTGCAGATTGCCCTCCCCATCCCAGCCATGAGCACAGGCATCCCTTGGAGCACAGTTGCTTTCCTCCCCCCAGCTCTAAAACTGCCTGTGGCAGCAGCTGGAGCAAGTGGAGAGTAATACCAGCCTCTGGATATCCCTGCAGCTCCCCAGCTTAGCCACCCTGGGAAGCTGGGTCAAGCCCAGTTTGGAAACAAAATCAAACTCACTCAAGATCCCTGAGCAGCAATGTTTTCTCCCCTCTATAAAACATCAAGGGGGTTTCAGTGAGCAGGGCAGGAGGTGTCAGCTGCAGCCCAAAACACCAGGACACTCTGGAGACAGACAGGAAAGGCACGAGAAGCCCTGAGCTGCCTGTCAGAATGTCAGCAGTGGAGATAATTGGGTTATACTCATTTCTCCCCACACCCAATTAGCAGCTCAGTTTAGTGTTTGATTTTCCAGGTCCAGCACAACTGAGGCTGTTCTTCACTCCTCTCTCTCATTTCTGTACATATCACCTAGTCCCTAAATCATGCCTAATAGCTTCTCTCCTCACATGCCCTCCTGTCTTACTGCAGCCCCAGCAGCACAAGGCAGGTTGCAGATATGAAGAAGCTGACATTTCTCTTTTGAGTCATTTTCAGTGGCTTTCTTGCCTGTTTGATGTAGTCATTTTGTTCTCTGCACTGCTCTGACATTAATTATTGTTAAATATTCTTATCTGTTACACACAGTTCTGTTTAGATAAAGGTCAGTGCATGAACCCCTGACAATGCTCGCTGCTGCCATGCTCCAAAGCCAATTTGTCATCCTCTCCCTTCAATACCTTCATCTTCCTTTCAGACCATTTTCTCCATTAATTCAGACACAGTAGAGAGGCATTAAAAATGTAAAATCTCTCAGCTGTTCAGCTGGGCACCTGGACAGAGAATGATGAGCTTGGGGAGCACTAGTTGCACAGGGAGGGCAGGGAATAATGCCCAGGAAAATCCAGCAGCAGACTCTGAAAGGAACTTTCTTGTAAGGAAGTGTATGGCTGTCCCCAAAATATGGACATACTGGTGTTTAATGAAAATCAGTTGAGCCTCCTGCAGCACACAGTGCCTTCTCCCAGCCTGCTGTGCACTGGGATAACAGCATCATCCACTGGCACAGGTTGCCCAGAGCAGCTGTGGCTGCCCCATCCCTGGGAGTGTTCCAGGCCAGGTTGGATGGGGCTTGGAGCGACCTGGGCTAGGGGAAGGTGAACCTGCCCACAGCAGGGGGTGGAATGTGATGAGCTTTAAGGTCTCTTCCAATCCAAACCCTCCTGGAATTCATGATTCTATGCTAAGCCCACACCACCCTCTCTCGGCAGAGGACAAGAAGGACAAGCTCAAGTCATCACCACCAGATTTCCCAGGATGGAAGCACATGGCAACGTGATCTGTCTTCCCAAAGACCTGGGAAGCAGCTGGACTGACACAAACCTGTTCACAGCAAGTAAAACCTGCACTTGCATGTCCTCTGTCTTGCTTTGCATCTCTCTTGACTGAACAATTTCTCCCTGTCACTCTGGTGTGTCCACTTCCCATGACGTCCCCTGCAAGGTGATGATGCAGATGCAGGGACACCCTGTCTGGGACTCACTCCAGCACCACCAGTCCTTGCCTGCCTTGGGACCCTTCAACAAGCCAAAACAGCATCTCCATAGCCTATTAGGAGTAGGGGAGTTGAAGCTTCTCAGCCATTGAAAGTAGCCTGTGACCCTGAGTGGCTCTCCCAGGGGACAAGGTGGTCATACAATCTCACAGGGACACACGTCAGAGTGGCACAAACAACAGAGCTGAGGACATTCAGTGCGTCCCAGCGCAGGGCAGGAGCTGCCACAAACCCTGGCTCAGCTTACAGCAGCAGCCATGGGAACCAGGAGCAGGGCTGGCAGCTCCCAGGGCCTGAGCAGACCTGTTGTACATCTTGGCTGAAGCTCTTGTGCTTTTATGCCTCCAACAGGAAAGAACTTCAGCACGAAGCTGATCAGAGGACTGGAGCTATAAGGACAGGCTAAGAGAGCTGGGGCTGTTCAACCTGGAGAAGAGAAGGTTGTGTGGAGACCTCAGAGCAACCTGCCAGGAGCTGAAGGGGCTCCAGTTTCCTGAGCAGACCTGTTGTACATCTTGGCTGAAGCTCTTGTGCTTTTATGCCTCCAACAGGAAAGAACTTCAGCACGAAGCTGATCAGAGGACTGGAGCTATAAGGACAGGCTAAGAGAGCTGGGGCTGTTCAACCTGGAGAAGAGAAGGTTGTGTGGAGACCTCAGAGCAACCTGCCAGGAGCTGAAGGGGCTCCAGTTTAGCTGCGAATCTGTGTTGTGTTAGGAACTGCAGAGACAGGACA
>NW_008653683.1:0-3128 GCF_000695815.1 Acanthisitta chloris | reverse complement strand
CCTGGCAGTGTTCACAGCCAGGTTGGCTAAAGCCTTGAGCAACCTGCTCTGGTGGGAGGTGTCCCTGCCCAGGGCAGGGGTTGGGGCTGGATGATCTCTAAGCTCCATTCCAACCCCTTAACACACTATGAAACTGCGAAAGAAGAAGTAAAGGGGATGGAGAGTTCACAGGCCAACCAAGACAGTGACAATGCCCAGGGTGGAGATGCTTGGATGGGGCAGGGAGCTCCTAAAACAGGACTAGGTTAATACAAGGCTCAGCTGGCTGGAAAGATGGATTCTGCTGCATGAGTATCATAGTATGATACCCTACTCCAGCTGGGGCCTCACCAGAGCAGGGAGGGAGAATCCTCTCCCTCACCTGCTGCCCACACTCCTTTGGATGCAGCCCAGGACACAGTGGGTTTCTGAGCTGCAAGTAGTGAAGGAAGCAAAGGTGGATTCAGTGTGACTCCAGTACTCCCCCATGAATCATGTTCCAGCACTTGGCAAATGGAAGAACATTTGATCTTTTATTCAAAGTGACATTTCATTTTGCATTGTGCTAAATCATTTTGTACTTCTAAATAAAAGAGAATAAACTCCCAAACTCATCCCCCTCCCAAGAACACACACAGATACAGTACATTGTGCTGAATGTCAGCAAGTGTTGGGGTTTTCCTTCACTAAGGACAACAGAATCATTAAGGCTGGAAAGGACCTCTAAGATAATTGAGTCCGACCATTCACCTCACACTGCCAAGGCCACCACCTATTGTGTTCCTAAGCATCACATCTTCATGGTCTCCATGAAACACTTACAGGGATTCTGACTCCACCACTGCTCTGGGGAGTCTGTTCCAGTGTCTGACTCCTCCTTCTGGGAAGAAATTTTCACTAATATCCAATCTAAACCTCCTCTGGCACAAGGTGAGCCCATTTCCTCTCCTCTGGTTGCCTGGGAGCAGAGCTTGACTTCCATCTGATTACAACCTCCTGTCAGGTAGTTACAGAGAGTGAGAAGGTCCCTCTGAGCCTCCTTTTCTCCAGACTAAGCAACCATCTTATCACAACCATGAATAAACTCCCAACCAAACAGACATTCACATCCCAGGGCCTCAGCTCAGCCAGTGCCAGTGGGAAGAAGCAGCACTGTCCTCCCCTCTGCTAAATTGGGAGCAGAGAAGGGCAAGAGCTGGTTTCACACATTTGGAAAGGTATGAGAAAATACAGGTCCTCTCTGGCTTTGGGGACACGGTGTCCTGCAGCTAAAAATACAGAGTCAAGCCAAAAAGTCAAGGCTAGCAAGAGGCAGTGGCAGAGTGACTGAAAACAGAGCCTGTTTATTTATGCAGTCACTGACTATCCAGCCAGAGACCAGCTCTCCACACATGCTGCCTGCCTGATGGACAGGCTCCTGCCAGCTGTAGGAGTCCAATTTCTCCCACAGACACAGGGGTTCCCTCTCCCCTCCTGCCAGAGCAGCCTCACATCTTTCTTGCCACTATTTTTAGCAGCTGCACAAAGCAGGGTGATAGGAGCAGAGGGGAATGGCAGGGGATGGAAATCACTGCCCTGGGAAAGTCTCTCCTCTTGCCACCACACAGGGAGCTCAGGAGCCAAGCGCCAGCAGTGTCCAGTTTGTGGGATCCAAGCTGGAAATCTCTCCCAGAGGCTCCACCAGCAGCCTGAGTTGGGTGGGAGATGTCTTACAGCTGGTGCAGGACTGGGCTGCTCTGTGCTGTCCACAGTGCTCCCACTGCACCATCCTCAGGGCTCCTGACCTGGGCACCTGCCACAAGTGGGATACAGCTTCAAGGTGACACAGCTGGCAGTGGCAGTCCTAAGGGACTCGGGATGCTCCTTGAGCCTGATTCAAATTAGCCCTGTCCCAGTAGCTCACCCATGGATGGCCATGATGGGTGAGACACAAGCATCAGCCATGCAGGACTGAAGTGTGTCCCCACTTGGAAGGCTTCCTAAGGAACTGCAGAAACACAGAGATGTGGCAAGCTCAGGGCTGCACAGCTGCCTGCCCAGGGAGCTCTGCAACACCACCAGAGCAGTGGTCCAGAGGTCCATGAAATAACTTCAGGAGACCAGAAACAAACCCAAAGGAACACACATATCCAAGCATTTCAGTGAAGAAACATGACAGATTTGCTTTCTTGGTTGCAAGTTAAAATCATAGAATCACATACTGGTTTAGGTTGGAAGGGACCCTAAAGCTCATCTCATTTCACCCCCAAATGCATGAGGTCTGTGACCATAGAATCACAGAATCATAGAATAGTTTGGGGTGGAAGAGACTTTCAAGATCATCTTGTTCCACCTCCTGCCAAGGGCAGGGACACCTCCCACCAGCCCAGGTTGCTCCAAGCCCCATCCAGCCTGGCCTGGAATACTCCCAGGGATGGGGTGGCCACAGCTGCTCTGGGCAACCTGTGTCATGGTTGGAGCTGTCAGAGCTCAGCTCTGCCGAGGCAGCATGAACAATACCAGTGCCACCAGGATGAAGGCACTGGAACACCACAGGAGCACCAGGAGAAGCCTCTGGTACAGGCTGTGTGCCAGGCTAAGCCTCCCCCAGGGCTCTTCATTTCAATTTGCCTTCCTTCATTAACCACAAAGGATTTACACCCCAGCCCAGCACTGACAAAATCAATTATCTCTGTATTTAACCTTCCTGCCCTGCTATTATTCCTCTGTCCCACGTTTGCCTGTCTTCTGATGGCTGAATTCCTGCAGGCCTTACACAAGTTTGGGCACAGTCTCAAGAGTGCAGAACAAACTTCCAAGGTAAAGAAAGGAGAACATCACAGTTACCTCTGCCAGAGTGATGTCAGCAACAAACTGCTGCAAAGTAAGAGCAGAAAACTCCAGCCCTACAAGAACAGCTGATCCCTCTGCAACTTGCACTCAACTGCATGGATTAAGGTCCATGTCTTCCTGCAAGAAACCACCTTCTGATGGGAACGCTGCTGGAGCTCTTGGGTAACCAGGCACTGGATTTTCAAGGCCAGGCTGGATGGGGCTTGGAGCTGCCTGACACAGGACAGCATGGCTGGAGGCAGCTGCCTACCTGCTGCAGTGGTTATCTGCTTTTATCTCACTGCTGATAGCAGTGATACCGAGAAGTAGACTGAAAG
>NW_008653682.1:29450-29747 GCF_000695815.1 Acanthisitta chloris | reverse complement strand
CCCCCGCGCCCAGGCCGGTACCGCGGCCCGAGGGTCTCGGGGGGTTTGGGGGGGTCCCGCGGGTCCCGCATCCTCCGGGGCGCTGACAGCCTCCCGCGCACCTCTCTACTTCCCCCCACCGCAGACCGCGGGCTGCTGTCACTGGCACTGCGGGGGTCGTGCCCCGTGCCCGTGGGTGGATGGATGGGTGGGTGGGCAGCGCTGCCCACCCCGGGTAAGCATTCTCGGATTCTCAGCCTCCCCGAGGCTGCTGGGCCTGCTGGCAGGCAGGAAAGGAGGGTGAGGACATGTAGAAAG
>NW_008653682.1:4894-29406 GCF_000695815.1 Acanthisitta chloris | reverse complement strand
GGGGATGTGTGTCATTGAGGAAGGTCAGTCCCCAGGGTAGGGGTGGGGATGAGAGGTGGCTCTTGGCTCCTCATCCCTTCCCCAGGATGTGTCTGGGTGAAGGGAGAAGGCCTGAAGTCATTCCAGCTCGTTTGCAAAGGGTCCCAAAGGCCTTGACTTCATTTCTGGGAGCTCTGGGTGATAATGTCTAGCAGTGATGTAGCACTTGGCAGTTGGAATGGATGTAAACTTCCTGATGGGTTGTGTAGTGTTGATCCCTGCATCCCTGTGATCAGCACTGCCAGCTCACCTGGGAGGAATGGGAAGTCCTGGTCCCTGTGTTTAGGACTGTCAGCTCACTGGGAAGGAATGGGAAGTCCTGATCCCTGTGACCAGCACTGACAGCTCACCTGGGAGGAATGGGAGGTCCTGATCCCTGTGATCAGCACTGACAGCTCACTGGGAAGGAATGGGAAGTCCTGATCCCTGCATCCCTGTGCTCAGCACTGTCAGCTCACAGGGAAGGAATGGGAAGTATTGATCCCTGCATCCCTGCGCTGAGTACTGTCACTGCACTGGGAAGGAATGGGAAGTATTGATCCCTGCATCCCTGCGCTGAGTACTGTCACTGCACTGGGAAGGAATGGGAAGTATTGATCCCTGCATCCCTGCGCTGAGTACTGTCACTGCACTGGGAAGGAATGGGAAGTATTGATCCCTGCATCCCTGCGCTGAGTACTGTCACTGCACTGGGAAGGAATGGGAAGTATTGATCCCTGCATCCCTGCGCTGAGTACTGTCACTGCACTGGGAAGGAATGGGAAGTATTGATCCCTGCATCCCTGCGCTGAGTACTGTCACTGCACTGGGAAGGAATGGGAAGTATTGATCCCTGCATCCCTGCGCTGAGTACTGTCACTGCACTGGGAAGGAATGGGAAGTATTGATCCCTGCATCCCTGCGCTGAGTACTGTCACTGCACTGGGAAGGAATGGGAAGTATTGATCCCTGCATCCCTGCGCTGAGTACTGTCACTGCACTGGGAAGGAATGGGAAGTATTGATCCCTGCATCCCTGCGCTGAGTACTGTCACTGCACTGGGAAGGAATGGGAAGTATTGATCCCTGCATCCCTGCGCTGAGTACTGTCACTGCACTGGGAAGGAATGGGAAGTATTGATCCCTGCATCCCTGCGCTGAGTACTGTCACTGCACTGGGAAGGAATGGGAAGTATTGATCCCTGCATCCCTGCGCTGAGTACTGTCACTGCACTGGGAAGGAATGGGAAGTATTGATCCCTGTGCTCAGCACTGTCAGCTCACTGGGAGGGAATGGGAAGTATGTCCTGGCCTTTCCCAGCTCCCAGGGAGCAGTGCTCATGTGGGATTTGCCATGGCTATTGCTCAGACTCCCCTGCAGCTTGCAAGAGTTGGTTTCCCACTTCAGCAACGCTGTAGGAGCTCAGGTGCAGGCAGGAGAGCTCCTTGAGTCCAGAGAAGACACTTGGATCTGCTGCCTTCCCCTTTCCAAAGGGTATTCAGGATTTCAGGTGGAAGTTGTGCTTCTTCACAGCTCCCATGGATAGTTCTGGGGCTGCAAATTGAGTGAGCTTAGTGTAAGTACTGCATTCAGTGCATTTTGATGCTCTGTGGTCTTCCTAGAGAATCTGGAATGTAATTATGAGCTGCTCCAGGTTTAGCTCGTGACTGCACCCAGTAGCCAAGAGGAATATCAGCAGTGCCAGGATGAAGTCTGGAGCCACACACACTGGTTTTACCTAATCAATTACATTACAAAGACTTTTTTTCCCTTTCATTCTATGTGGCACAGATAGAAAAGCCTTAAAAGCCTTAAACCTTTTTTTTTTTTGCTGTGTATTTCAAGTTGAAATCTTGTAAATGTCTTTAAAATTCCAGAAATGGGAGACAGACCATTTTGAAAGGAGGTTTGTGCTTGATGGGAAGTTGCTTCTTGCTGTGGAGAATTATCAAAATTAAGCCTTAATTTTTTTCCCCCTGTGTCTTAAACTAATCAGCACTAACCAAATCCTTTCAGACTGCCTTTCTACCTACTATTACTTAAGAGTTTCTTCTGATTTACAGTAAGGAACAGGATTATAAATGAATCATTGCAGCCAGGCAGGTTGATGCCAGGTGGGATGAGCTGAGCTGCTCTCTGTTAATCCTCAGAGTGTTGAGGATGTTGAAGAAAGGCTTTTTTTCTCCCTCTAATTGCTTAGGGTGCGATGTGTTTGGAGTTTGGACCCTTGGCTGTGTGTGATTGTTTATTAACCTGAGCTCCTTGCCTTCAGGGCTGGCTGGAGGTCTGCAGGCCATGCTAGAGCAGGGCCAGGGACACACATCACTCTGACCTTCAGTTCATTGGCTCAGGCACCTCCTCAGGAACCAAAATTAAATTTTAAGTGCCAGCAATTGGAGGTAAAATGGTTTATTTTCTTTCACCTGTTTCTCTTTTTTGAACACTTACAGACACAAAACCAAACTCATTTACCATCACAGCTGAGTGTTGCAACTCCACTGGTCAGGCAGGGCCTGAGGTGATTGCACTGATGAGTTTACAAGCCAGAGAGGTCTGATTTGTCTTTGTTTGTTTGCCCAATATCCTGACAGAGTATTTCCTGTTCTGATGTTTCACCTCTGATTTCCATGCTCAGTTTGGCTGTGCAGGTTAGCACTGGTGTTTTTCACAAAACCTGCTGATCCTGTGGCCGGTGAGGATGTTGTTATTGCTCCTGAGCTGTTGCAAATGGTAAAGGTGGAACAGCCCAGTGGCCTGGTGGGTGGTTTTTATCTAGGGAATGTTTGCTCCCTCTTGACTCAAGTTTTTAGTCAAGATCTGACAACTCTGTGAGATTTCTTTGTTTCTTGTTTTGTAACTTCATCTTTCAATGTCAAGTACCACAAGGCAGAAGAGTAATTTACGACACGCTAAGAAGAATTGTACCTAGTGAGCAAAACCCCACAGAGACTTTTGGTTTGTGTGCATTTGTGTTCCCTTTGTCTTTCCTGCTTATTTCCACATTGGAGCACTTTTATGTGCACATGTGGCTGCCTCTGTAGG
Source organism: Acanthisitta chloris (assembly GCF_000695815.1). Taxonomy (NCBI): domain Eukaryota; kingdom Metazoa; phylum Chordata; class Aves; order Passeriformes; family Acanthisittidae; genus Acanthisitta; species Acanthisitta chloris. The sequence continues at coordinate 26,346 of NW_008653682.1, read as the reverse complement.
TAATCAGTCTCCTGATTTGGAAGGGACCCACAAGGATTATTGAGTCAACTCCAGGCCCTGCACAGGACATCCTTGGGCATCACACCCTGTGCCCGAGAGCACTGGCCAAACACTCCTTGGGGCTGTGCCCACTGCCCTGGGGAGCTGTTCAGTGCCCAAACACCTCTGGGGGAAGAGCCTTTTCCTGATATCAAATCTAACCCTCCCCTAACACAGCTCCAGCCGTTCCCTCGGGTCCTGTTCTGGTCACACAGAGCAGAGTTTGGTGCTGCCTCTCCTGAGGAAGCTGCAGACTGTGGTGAGGTCTCTGCTGAGCCTCCTCTTCCCCAGGCTGAATCCCCCAGCTGTACTCCAAAGGGGTTTTATTGGCTGCTGGTGGTCTTGAGACATGAGAAGGGTCATGGAATCGTAGAATCCCAGACTAGACTGGATTGGAAGGACCTTAAAGCTCATCCAGTTCCCCCTCCTGCCATGGGCAGGGACACCTTCCACTAGCCCCATCCAAACTGGTCTGTCTGTCCTCCTGAAGGCCTGAAGTGTGTCCAGCTTGCAGACAATTTGCGCTCTGGTTTTAAATGAACCACTGTGTGGAGTCAGCTGGTGTACAGATGAGTCAAGCTGAATGACCTCAGTTATCAGCACAGTCTCCAGTGAGCTGCTGTTCCACATTATCTCTGTTTATTCCTGATAAAGGTGACTGGCTCTGCTCTGGTTTTGAGAACTTTCTGATGGGCTCTGTCTTCTGGCTCAGCCCCTTTTGGTCTTTGTGCTGAAATATGTGTCATTTCAGGAAAACCAGAAAAATCAGCTGTTGTTGGTCAGTGGGGAATTTGCATCCAGGAACGGCTGTGCTGGTATGGAACAGCTTATGGGATTTGGCTCTGAGTTCCTGCTTTGCCCATCTGCATTGATTTAAAACTAGCCCTGAGTCTGAGGTGCTGGTATTTATAGCTCCTGCCAATCCCAGCATTAGCACAGCAGAGATGTTAGGGTTTGGTCACCTCAGGAAAATGTCATCAGGGAGCATGGTCCTTCCAACCTATTCTCCCTGGGGAGCTGAGTGGGTAAAGGCTGTTTGAATCCATGTCTGTTTGCATATTGTTGGCATCTTGTGCAGGTCCAGTGTCTGAGATTCCCTGGTTGAGGTCAGGAGGAATTTCCTGCTTGCTCAGCTGCCTTGGGCCTCTAGGCCTCTCCCTCTGCTTTTTGGTACAGTTGTCAATTGAGTCTTAATTGATGGTGACTTTGGCAAACGAGGGAAGTGTTGTATGACTCCCTGGAGGACAGGAATGCAGTGGTGATGCACAGCTGCCTGTGCCCACCAGAGCTGGGCCAGGGGAGGCTCCAAAGGGCTTGTCACTGCGGCTCCTGCCTCAAACCTGTGCTTGGAGGAGATGTTTGAGATGGGTTAGAATGGTTGGAGAAATCAGTCAGTGAAAGAATATATTTGTGGGGTCATTCCTTGGTGCTCACAGGATAAAAAGTCATGGAGTGGGAAGATGGTAATGCAGTTTGCTGTGTTACACTGGGAGAATGATTTGGGCCTTCTGTAAAATTGTGTCTCTAGAGAGAGTTTTGTGGTTTGGGTTTTATTGGTAGTCTCGAAGTCAAATGTAAAATTTCACAGCTTTTGGGTTGGTTATTCTTCCTCTAGTTAATTTTTTTAACTCATGAATTGCTGGACTTGGCATTTGGTGACTGAGGAGCTTTTTGCTGGTTATCAGAGATGTAAACAAGGATTTCATACTCAGATTTTATTCAGTTATTCAATTATTCTGTGGAGCTGCTCTGGTTTGAGACCCTTTCTGCTCCCCTACTGCTGAAGAGAGACTGGTGCAGCATCACAAAGTGTTTTGCAGCATGAACACATTGACAGTATTTCAGGAAGGAGTAAAAATGAAAAGCAAATAGAAAAGTTTGGATAATCCTTTTACCTCCTTTTACCTCCTTTTGACTCCTGTTCTATCCTGTCATTTGCAGTGGAGCACAGTCCATGCTCATCCCCTGAACTTCACTGGCTGCACAGCTGGGAAGGTGCCAGGATAATCCTGGAGCTCTGATTTTGGGGGCAAAGGAGTTAGAATGGTTGGAGAAACCAGTCAGTGGAAGAATGGATTTGTGGGGTCATTCCTTGGTGCTCACAGGATGAAAAGTCATGGAATGGGAAGATGTCAATGCAGTTGTCAGATTTCTCTTCCCTGCACAGGGATGATACTTCTGCTTCCATGGAAAGGCCAGAGATGATTCTTGAACCTGCAGGATATGTGGGGGGAGAAGAACTCTTCTCTGAGAGTTTCCTTCGCACTGGAAGAGTCTTGAATTGACTTTAGTTAAATAACCTGTATATTCATTAGGAAAGCCTTTCCTTTTGGTTAAAATCTTATTTATGGGCTGGTGTTGATCCTGCTTTGGTGCAGGTGGAGACATTATCCAGCACTGGGTCCTGTGGCACTGCTGCTGTTACCCAACTGGAGTGAACAAATTCCCAGTGCCATGTACCAATACTCGGGTTGATGACACAGTTGAGTGAACAATGTTTTGGCAGCAGGTCTGAGGAAGTTACGTACCTTTTCCTCCTTCCTGGTGTGCTGAGGTAGGAACTGGGACTGTCCTGGGGGTCTGGATAGGCAGGATACCCGTGCCTGGCCTGTTCCTTGCTCTCTTCTCAGAATCACAACCAGCTGTGCCAAACCTGGCAGGAAACATTTCCTTCTGCTGTGGGCTGAGCATTCCCAGCCAGGAGAGCTGATCCTCCCTCCACTGGAGCTGACACCAAGAGGAGCTTGGGCCTGGGTTTAGCCAGTCTGGGGATTCATTCTGGCTCACTCTGACTCATCCTACCCCTCTGGGAAGGAGCTGGATGGGTGGTGAGCACTCCCAGCCCTGTCACCAGTGCTGGATGGGGACTGGACACGTTGGAGATGGCCCTGTAGGAGTGAGGGTGTGTGCAGGCACATACCTGCTACTGCTTCCTTCCAGTCTGGGCCATTCACATCAGCTTTAGTGTTATTTGGCATCAGTTTGTGGCAAGGTAACAAAAAAACTGGTTTGTGACAATCTCTCTCTTCACAGTAATGCAACAGGTTAGAAATAGTTGTGATGCAACTGGTTTTTCCTTCGTCAGTCACAAGTGTTTGAGAGCTGAGTGACCTGTTAGTGCTGTGAAAAGGAGGTGGATGTAGCTGTGTGTCCTGTGGTGAAACAGCTAAATGAGCTCTGATGGGCAAGTTTTGCTGCCAGTTAGTAAACACAGAAGTCAGGCAAGTGCAGGACATTGTGCATAATGAGGCACAATTTGTCTGCTCTTTGAACAGACTGTTGGAAAAACTATTGGTTACCCATAGAAAACAGGCTCTGTCCAAAGGGAAGAATGAGGAATGTTTCCTCAACATGACAAATTTGGAGCCTACACATGTGGGTCTTAAAGAAGCTACTCCCAGGAGCTGGAAAGTGGAGGCTGGGCATCTTTTAGGGTGATATTTAGGGGGTTTAGGCTCTAGCACAAGTGGTTCATGCAGTAATGTCACTGCAAAGGGGTTTGAGCCAAGCAAGACATGGAGAAAGAATGAACTGAAGGGTAAAAAAGGCTGCACAAAAGTTCTCGAGCAGAGGATTGCACTGGGAGCTCTGAGTTTCAGGGATTTTGGTTGTTATTAAGGGATATCCTAAATTAAACTCCTACCACCTGGAATTTCTGGTCTGATTCTTTTCAACACTCCACATCACTTTAAGGATATCTTTGGTATAGTTAATATTGAGAGGATTTTCAGGGGAGTTGAGGCTTGATTTCAGTAACTTTCACACCTGAGCATGAAACAAGGAAATGGCAGTGGAAGCAATAGTAACCCACTTCTCACACATCTGCCTCGTTTGTGTGCTTAGGTGGCTGTCAATGCACACATCCCTCCTGATTATCTGCTTAGGATCTGTGAGAGGCTTGGACCCCTCTTGGACAAGGAGATCCCCCAGAGTGTCCTAGGGGTGCAGACTTTGCTGGGGGTTGGGCGTCAGTCTCTGCTGAGAGCAGCAAAAGGTAAGAGTCTCAAGTTTTTTGTGCTTTAATTCTGTTCTAATGATCAACCCCCTTTTGTTTCAACTCATGTCGTGGTATCTGCGTGTTTGCATGAGCTCTGCTTTGTCTCCTGTGCTTGCCAGCTTTCTGCTTACTAAAATGTAGTTGCTGGCCCTGCAGTTATATATTTCTCTGCTTGAAAATGCCATTTGAAGCAATTCCTGCCTACAGTTGTCTGATGTTGTTGCTTGCTTCCTCTGCCTCCTCTCCCCAGTGTGTTGGACTGGTGGTTGTGTCAGTGATGTGATGAACTGGGTTAGAGGTTTGATCCAGCTGAGGAATGCCTTTTTTTTTTCTTTTTCCATATACAGAATCAGTCAGGTTGGAAAAGACCTCTGAGAGCACTGAGTCCAACCTATGGCCTAAGACCACCTTGTCACCTAGACCATGGCACTAAGTGTCACGTCCAGTGTCTCCTTAAGCACCTCCAGGGATGGTGACTCCACCACCTCCCTGGGCAGCACATTCCAGTGTCTAATCACCCTTTCTGTGAGGAAATCCTTCCTAATGTCCGACCTAAACCATCAAGTCCAACCTGTGACCTAACACCACCTTGTCAGCTAGACCATGGGCACCAAGTGCCACGTCCAGTGTCTCCTTGAACACCTCCAGGGGTGGTGACTCCACCACCTCCCTGGGCAGCACATTCCAGTGTCTAATTTCCCTTTCTGTGAGGAATTTCTCCTGATGTCCAACCTGTGCACACACACACACCTGTGTCTAACCTCACCCAGCACTGGATGTATTTTGCTGGGCTATTTTTCAGCCTGATTTCTGCCATTCTTTGACCCCCTGGTTGTGGAGATACAGGGCAGGGTGGTGTTTGGGACAGCATTTAGAGGGTGTTAGAAGGTAAGGGTGATTCTTCAGTGGCAGTTTCTTGCCTCAAGTGAATTTGGAAGCCCTCAATCCTTTCGTGAACAGAGCACCATTGTTATTCTTTTTGACAAACTGCTCTGCTTGAGAGAATGGTCCTGAGAGCAGTTTTTGTTCTTCCTGAACACACCTGAGCCATCTGCACCTCCCTCCCCTCCTCACTCCATGCCCCTGCCACTTACTCCCTGTAGGAGCCAGAACTTCCTTCACCCTGTGCTGATTCAGAGAGCTGCAATGTTGCAAAATGTGTTGTCGCTGTTGTAGTGCATCCAGTGGGTTCGTGGAAGAGGCTCAGAGGGCTGGAGGTGACACAGGAGCAGCATTCTGGGGCAGGAGGCATGGCAGAGCAGGACCTTCCTGTTCTGGTGGCACTTGAGCACTTAATTTGCTGCATCCTGTGAAGTCACACTGTGATGCTAAGGAGGACTGTGCCATTCTGCTGAGCCATTGGGTATCTCCTGGGGGGATGTGCTGTTTGCAAACACGGAGTTTGGGAACTGAGTCTTGTTTTGCCTGTGCTTTGCTGTAATTGGGTGGAGAATTTCAGGCTTGCAGAGAAACATTCCTTCCTTCCACGCTCAGTTCGCAGCTTAGAAGGAAACGGCAGCAAAGTGTTAAGAGAAAGCAGAGATCTTTTGTGCAGGGAAACATGTTTTTGGGTGAAAGGATCTACTTTAGGGAGTCTGAGTTCTGTTTTAATGAGTGTCACTTCATACTCTGTGCTACAGTTTGCCCTTTAATCAGAAGGTGCTCTCAGGAGCCTCTTTGAGTCACCTAAGCTTGTGCACTTCATACTCATGGTGATACACAGGTCCACCAATCTGCAGCACTGTCCTTCTGTTCCAGCCCTTACTCACCGTGGAAGCTCATTTCTCTGCTTCCAGATGGCCTGAAATGGAAGGAATCCAGGTCTAATTTCTGAACAGTCTCAGAAAAATCACTATTGTTCTGGAGAGGAGCCTCTCCAAGGCCAGTTGGCAGCAGATAGCTGGAGAGTCTTTAAAGAAACCAGTCCTCACTTTAAAAACAATGATTTTTGGGGGGATGGGGTACAGAGGACAAGCTGAAAGGAAGGCATTTTGCCACGAATTGCAGGGAAACAGATTTATTGGAAGAAACCTCCTCAGTTCTCCCATTTTTTTGTGTCCAAATGCATATATGTGTTCTCAGATGTCCAGGTCCTGAGCAGAGGTGCTTCAGGGGCTCACTGATACCCAGTGAAGTTCAGTCCTGACTCAGCATAAAACACACCTACTTTTTAATTGCTTTTTTCCCCCCAGCAATTTAGACTCAATACTCACCTTGGGCTTGGTCAGCCTGGAGAAGAGGCTCAGGGGTGACCTCCTGGCTCTCTGCAACTCCTGCCAGGGCTGGAGAGAGGTGTGGGATGTGTGTCCTGCCAGGGCTGCAGGGAGAGGATAGAGGGAATGGCCTTGAGCTGAGCCAGGGCAGAGTCAGATTGGATGTGAGGAGAAATGTTTTCCCTGTTGTGGTGTTGAGGCCCTGGGATATTGCCCAGGGAGGTGGTGGAGTCACCATCCCTGGAAGTGTTTCAGAGGTGTCTGGATGTGGCACTGGAGGATCTGGTTTAGGGGTTCCAGCAGTGACAGGTTCATGGTTGGACTTGATGCTCCTAGAGGTCTCCTCCAACCTTGATGATTCTATGATCTCTGACAAGCTATTTAAGAAGACCAATCTTACTCTGGGAGTGGTGTTTGGTGTCTTGATTCTGAGAAGAACAGGTTGTTTGGGTCTGGTTTGGATGATTGTCTCACTAACCCACTGTTGATCTTGCTGGTGCAGATTTCAGACACACACTATGGAAAGGATCTGCATTTGCAGCTCTGCACAGGGGTCGACCCCCCGAACTCCCCGTGAATTATGGGAAGCCACCAAACGTGGGTGAGTTTGCAAGTGCATAAAGTGCTTTTTTCTCCTCTCTGTATTCAGTCCTGTCCAGCTAGAAGTTACCCTCACTGACTAAAACACTGCTGTGGGTTTGTGTTAATTGCCTTTTTGACATTTCACCACAAATTAGTCTAAAATAGACACAATAGGGTAATTTTTGTGTTGTTCAGACTTGGCTCTTCCAGAGTGTGTGTGGAGATGCTAAAACATTGTGTTCATATTGCAAAGCTGTTTGCAACAGGCTCGAGTCTTTTTCTGTCCTCCACCTACATCATAAGTACATGTGCTTATAAGTTTGGATAGGCATGGACAGAGGAGCATGGAATCATGGACTCAGCACAGGAATCTTAGCCAGCACAGGGCTCCTGGCTCCCAGGGAACTTCTTGGGCTCAAGAATTCCTTTTAGTTTGCTGATGACAGAAACCAGATGGCTTGCAACATCCCTCTCCAAGAAGGAAATAATCACCCAAGCAGCATTTGTGTTACTTCAGACTCAGTTGTCCACACAGTTAGATAAAGAGCTTGTGGAAAACTCAGATGTATGTGGCTCTCAGCTTACATCTCAGCACAGAGCTGCTGTTTTGTTTAAGCTGTTCTCCTTGTGTGCTCTGAGCTTAGTCCTAGTTTTGATATCTAGTTTTAATATCTAGCTTTAATCTCTAGTTTTAATATCTAGCTTTAATATCTAGTTTTAATGTATAGTCTTTAACTAGTTTTATAGCAAACAAATATGATTCTTCCCAGGCACTAATGTAAATCCTGATTTGTTTCTCCTTAGGGTGTTTTATCTCTGTGCAAATCTATAGACTTTTCCTGGATTGTCAGGGAATCCTTTCCCATGTTTCCCCCCATCCCTGTGGTGATGGAGGGATGGTGCTGTCAGTCCACTTGTTCTGCCATACCTGTGTGTTTACTGTTTCAGGCAGGTTCTGCAGTTGTTTTACCTTGAGCAGTTGTGCTGATGGATTGCTAATAGCCTAGATTTTGCTTTTATTACACACAACTTCTCTAGTTGTGTTTCTGTATGAACTCCTGGATCAATTCTTGGATCAGACTGTGTGTTTTGGGGATGTGCAGTGTTACTAATGAACCATCCTGGACTTGAGCATTTGTCTTGCTTTCGTGGCAAAGGTCTGAGCTGCTTGTTTGGTGGCTGTTTAGGACTCAAAGAACAGACTAATTTCTTGGGTTTGGTGTTTTCCTAATTGTTTTTTTAAGATATGCAAATGTATTACATGGAAAAGAGCTTTAATTGTTTTAAGTATTGATTCCTGGAGGAATTGTCCTCCTTGGTATAGCTACATAACGAATAAGAGAAGAAAATGTGTATAAAGATTAAGGAGTTGACTCTCCTTAAAGCAGGAGTTTGGTTTTAGGATTCCTCATTGTTAATCCTGAAGTGGAAGTGACAAAATTCTGTTCATATTTGTGCAAAATGGATTTTTTTTTTGAGATAAATAGTGCCAGCCTCAGGTGTGTGTCTTGTTTGAAGTACAGGATGAAGTGTGTCTGACCTCTTTGGGATTTTGGCATAACTGTGAATTCCCACACTGCTGGCCCAGTCAGGTGGAGTTTTCTGGAATTACTTGCTGGAGGAGTTGGGCTGAAGTAAAAGACACCCAGGATATTGTGTGTTGAGGAGTGAGAGCAGATCATTGTGCAATTGCCTGTGAAAACTGGTAAATAAAGCATAGAACAAGCAGCCAAAACTAGTCTTATATCATTCCCCTTCCAATGATAAGGATTTAAGCTTTCCACCCTAAGTGTACTGTTCTGCTGGGAACAGGATCACTGATGGTCCAGCTGGGATCAACTGGGAGGACCCAGCTGGAAGAGCTGGTGGCTGCAGTGGTTTTACTTTCCATTTAGTTGAGGTTGGGATGGGACCTTGTGGTCTGTGCTCCCAAAGAAAAGGTCCTGCACAGTGGAGCTGGAGCAAGAAATCAGTGCTGCCTTTTCCCAGTGTATCTGTGCAGAGTGGGAATCTTCTGGCTGGAGGAGTCTCCAAGGTGTTGAGCTGGGGAAGTTTTTCTTAATAGCACGTGGTGTCTCTTAAGTCTGTGGTGATCTGCTGGGGCAAGGAGATGGAGGGAAAACACTGTCAGAGCTCTCTGCTGCTGCCAGGACAGCACAGGGAGGATGCTCTGCCTGACCCTCTCATGCAGGTTTTGCAGCAGTGGCATGTCTAGGACTCCCTTTGTGCTCTTCCAGTCAGGAGGTGGAAAGACTGGTCATGCAGTCCCTCAGCACTGGGAGTTGCTCCCCTTTCATAAACCTGCTTTTGGAGCTACTTTGATTTTGCAGGCAGCTCAGAGTAGCTCAGAAAGAAGGCTGTTTTCACTCTAAGAGCTGTTCTAACTTGAGGATGAAAAATCTTTCTGTGAGTAACTTGTTGGTGAAAACAATACAAAATTCTCAGCTCAGCACAGTGATCTCCCCTCACTCCTGAACACACATTATCCTGGGTGCCTTCAGGTTTGGAGAACATACAGTGAGGAAGGGCTGAGGGAGTTGGGCTTGGTCAGCATGGAGAAGAGGCTCAGGGGTGACCTCCTGGCTCTCTGCAACTCCTGCCAGGGTTGGAGAGAGGTGTGGGATGTGTGTCCTGCCAGGGCTGCATGGAGTGGATAGAGGGAATGGCCTTGAGCTGAGCCAGGGCAGGGTCAGATTGGATGTGAGGAGAAATGTTTTCCCTGTTGTGGTGTTGAGGCCCTGGGATATTGCCCAGGGAGGTGGTGGAGTCACCATCCCTGGAAGTGTTTCAGAGGTGTCTGGATGTGGCACTGGAGGATCTGGTTTAGGGGTTCCAGCAGTGACAGGTTCATGGTTGGCCTCGATGATCTTCAAGGTCTCCTCCAACCTCGATGATTGCATGATTCTAAAATCTGGAAGCAGAAAGTTCCTAGCACAGTGTCAGTGAGCAAGCAGTTCTGCTGGATGGAAATTTACAGTCAAGGTGATCCAGCTACCTTGGGGCTGCCAAAGAGCAGCACTGGGATGAGGTCAGAAATCGATGGTGTTTCATGGCTGTAAATGAGTTCCATGAGGTCAGAGCTGGAACACTTTGTGCTTTTGGTGCTTCGTGGCCACACAGCCACTGTCTGAGGAGATATTTAGCACGTGTGAGCCCACTGTGTTTATTTCCCAGTGTTGGGATGGAATCCTGGCTCCTGTTTCTTCCCTGCTCAGCGAGTGGTACCTGATCTTTGTGCTCACTCCAGCCCTGTCTGGAGTGAGGTCACAGCTTGCTCACCACACGTCCTGCCCCTGGAAAATATTGGTGCTCTACACAAAGCTGCTGTGCTATTGCAGAGGGTGAAACAGCTTGATGTGAAGTCATCGCCCTCCACACCAGAGAAACTGGTTTTAAAACAAACATTTGCACTGTTTTTCTGTACTCTGGTTTTGCCTGAAAAAGTGGAGCAAGACAAGGGTTTATAGGGAGAGGAGGAATTCAAGCAGGTTGCTATATCTGGGTGACTACCGCAGTGAAATGCTGGAATTCCTTCTGAAGTTGTGGCTTAACTCTGAAATTTGGTTGTTTTCTAAGTTGTCTTTTCACTGATGAGTTGTTGCAGGATTTGCGGTTTATCCTTCCTAGTGAGCTTTTCTTGCCAGAGGTCTGTGCTGTTACCTGGTAAAATATGAGATAAAGTGTAATTTAAGAGTTGTTGTTACACAGCATATTTGACTTTCCTGAAGGTGTCATCTCCCAGACCAAAAACTGAGAGAAATAGGGAGAAAAATACCTTTATTTTACCTCATCACCCTCAGTTAGTCCCACAGGTTGGTAGCTGGAGGAGCTGAGGAGACAAACCAGTGTGGAGACAAAACTTAACTGTGCTAATCAACCAGACTAGATCTGCTCCATTTTTATGGGGTATAACTGCCTGGAAAGTTGTTCCTGGCAGGGAATAGTGAGGGAGTAGACTTGACAGCTCTCCCCCCCAGTATGGCATGGAATATATCAACTAATTCGGCAGGTTGCTAGAAATTTTGAGGGCTGCTGAGTTTTCTGTGTGTGTGGAATTTTGGGGGTTTAATGCTTTGAGGCCTTGGGAAGTACAATAACTTCATTGTGCTGAAGAAAGGAAACTTCGCAGGGATTTTTTTTTTTTTGTCATGTGGGGGTAATTCCTGGTTTAGATACTGTGTATTAATCTTGCTGAAAATACAAGAGCTGGAATTTGGGATGTTTTTTGTGCCTTTGAAGCTGTGATAGTTCCAGGTTTTGATAAAGTTGTGGCTCCTTCTGGCACAAGGAGAGCTCTGGACGTGTCTGATGGAAGCATTTCATAAGCAGAGCTTTTTATTTCGTAATTATCCATGGGAGATTGAGGAGTTCTGTCCTCATTGTGCAAAGAGGGAAATAAACACAGGGGAAAAAAAAGGTGGAATTAACTTTCATATCCGCTGGAGCTGAACTGATTGCAAGGCTGGGAGTCAGCCGGAAAACTGAGGTGCCAGGGCTGGAATTTAGGTGCCTGAATATTCTCTATACCTTCTAGTGTTTCCTGTGTGGGATTGACACCAAACAGCAGTGGTAAATGTTCAGAAAGATTGCATGGAACACAGGAAATACAGTAATTATTGAGAATATTTAGAACTGAGAATCTTATCTTTTCCATTCACACAGTTCTTTGTGTGGTGAAAAAATTATCCGGAGCCACTGGAAATTATTTCAAGGCAGAGCTACTGTTATTATGTATTTAAATACATAAGTATATATATGTATTTAAATGTTTTCAGCACTGACAGGCTCAGCAGAATTTCCATAGAGCAAAGTGATGCCACACAGTGTCCACGGAGTGGGGGGAAAAGAGGTGTAATTTAAGAATTTAGCTTGTAAGTTTGCTTAAATAGTAGATAAAATAATATGAAGGCAAACCTGAGGTACCTCTGTAGGGCATTTATCACTGTGGGGTCTCTGTGCCCTCCTGTTAGAGGGGGGAAAAGTTAAAGCTTTCAGTTTTACTTTGCTTGGGGAGAGAGTTTTGTCTCACAGCTCCTGTATAACATCAGTTATTAATCGAATAGGAGGTGGATAGTAAATTAATTTGCTTCAGTGTGTTCTCCTTTTTTAGTCCCGCTGAATATGTGTTTTTACTTGCAAAGCAAATATTGACTGAAGGTGAGGTGGAGCCTGATGGGCTTTTGCAAGCATCTTTTATGCAGCTTTTTTGTCCTCATCTGTCTTGTTTCAATTGTATTGCGTGGTTAGAAATAATCCACGTTTCAGAGCCTAAAACTGAGACACAAAAATACTTTCTGTAAAACTGGAAACAGTTTGTTTTCCTGGGCAATTTACCTCTCTATAGAAATACTTTCAATTGTCACGAGTGAGTTATGGGTTAATAACCTTTGAAATGACACTTCTGGACTTTGGAGAGGAATTCTTCACCATATTCCATATTTTTTTGTGTAGATTGGCAATGATACAATGATATAGGTCTTTTGTCTCTCTTAAGTACCCAACCATCAACATCCTCTGAAAACATGCATGGGGGAAAATTCCTTAAAGCAAAAGGGGAGCTCCTAAAAAACCCCAACATCACTCTACTTTTAAACTAAGGACACTAAAAGAGTTTGTGCTGCTTCTCTGAAGCCCAACCCACTTCAAGGTGCAGGAGCCAAGATAAGATCCCTCAGGGGATCTGCTCTCACAGGGACTCCACAGACCCACCAGGACAGCACTGGTGGGTCCTCAAGTGCCACTGAAAACCTCTCAAAAGTTTAAAATCAATAATTCAAGTGGTAAGAATGAGGGTAGATTAGTGGAAATAATAGTAACAGCAGAGGATGGGTGAAATTAAATACCCCCAAATGATCCCAAGTTGTGCATTACATCCAAGATGGGATTTTTTATATGGTATTTTTGTGCATTTGGATTTCAGGCTGTTCTTGGCAGGATTGTTAGCTACAGCAGTGTGAAATGGTCTGTTGTTGTTGTTGCACTTTCTCTTGTACCTGATGGGACTTTTCCATCAGTGCCACATATTTCTCACTCCTCAATTCCATTGCCAGAGGAATGCAATGATGTTGATGTTGGAAGACCTTTGACCATCACCTATGACCTGGAATCCAATCCAAGGAAAGATTTTTATCACCAAAAAAAGCACTTAAAATAAACGTATTATACTCTAAAATTAGTTTTCTTGTGATTGATATTAGTAACATATCATTTCCTTAAAGGACGTTTTCCAACTCCATGTAGAATAAATGAATCTGTTGCCTGTTCATGAATTGAACATTTTTGCTTTAATTTTCAGTGGGTATTGAAATGCTTCAGGAGTGGGAATTCTTTTATAACACTACAGAATGTCCTGATGAGGTGGAAGAGCTTCAGATTTATGGATTGTAATAATAAAGCCAATAAATATTTGATGTAATATTTATTTACGTTGAGTCCTGGGCAAAATTCATGCCTCACTTTTCTTTTTGCTTTGGTTTTCTCCCTCAGTTCATATCCTTTCTGCCAGACAATTAACTGGATGTGGCCGTTTCAGCCACTTGTTCCCAACTTCCACCTACCAACACATGAAGATGCACAAGAGGATTTTGGGGCATCTCTCATCTGTGTATTGCATAGCCTTCGACCGCAGTGGGAGGAGGATTTTTACAGTGAGTTTAAAAATTGGATTCTTTTTTTTTTTCTTTTTTTTTTTCTTGTTTTTTGGTAGATTGGTTGGATTCGGTAAAGCTTTCAGTGCTGTCTCTCACAGGAGCCTTCTTGGATAAAATGTCCAGCATAAAACTGGACAAACACACTATGGGATAAGGGAGCAACTGGCTCAAGGGTCAGACACAAAGGGTTGTGGTGAATGGGATTACATCAGGCTGGTCACTGGTGGGTTCCAGGGATCCATCTTAGGCCCAGAGCTCTTTGTCAGCTTCATAAAGAGCTTAAATAAAGGGAGATGATCCTCTTCCTCTGTTCAGCCCTGGGGAGGTCACACCTGGAGTGTTGTGTCCAGTTCTGGCTCCTCAGGGCCAGAGGGACATGGAGCTCCTGCAGCAGGTCCAGGGGAGGGCAAGGAAGATGCTGAAGGGACTGGAGCACCTCAGGGGTCAGGAAAGGCTGAGGGAGTTGAGGCTGTTCAGCCTCCAGAAGAGGCACTGAGAGGGACCTCAGGAATGGATTCAAGTCCATGAACAGGAGGTGCCAAGAGGATGATAAGAGTTCCAAAATAAGTGAATACATAACTATGATGCTAAGTTTTTCTCCAGAATGCAGTAAAATCCACTGCTGTGATACTCCCCTTGCGTTTCCTCGGGTATATTTAAAAATGATTTTTCAAATTACTGATGCATTTTTAGCTGTTAATGTTAATCCCTGTCTTGTCTTTGCTGTTGGCTCTTATCAATCGGTGCTCAAAAACATCACCTGGCAGGTGAAGTGTTGCCTTTGTGTTCTCGTTGCCTTCTCTGCACACTATAAATTAATCAAATGAATACAGTTGATGTTGTTACGGTAATTACACAGTGAAGACATTTCTGGGTTTGTTTAGATACAGAAATTCTTCTCACTGAAGAACTGAAAGTGATTTGTGTTGGAATTTAGCTGCAGCTAATCGAGTAGAATTTCAAGTCAAATGATGTTGGTATCACAGTTAGTTTCATTGTGTTATGTTTCTAAATATATAGTGTCATTCCTAACCATGAGTGTTAGTATTTTTGTAGTGTCTAAGTAGTGGAAAGGTCTGTGAAATGGCTAAAAATTCTTGGCAATATTGGGATTAAATATTAAGTCAGGTTGGCTGAAGCCTTGAGCAACCTGCTGTGGTGGGAGGTGTCCCTGCCCAGGGCAGGGGTTGAGGCTGGGTGATCTCTAAGCTCCATTCCAGCCCTTTAACATACTTTGAAGCATACTGAGATGATCCCCACACTCCACAGTTGCCCCTGTGCAATCTCACTGAAGTTCCAAACAGTTGTTTGGATCCTTCTCCACCCACAGTGTATGACTACACGTAACGCCTGAGCAGCATTTCAGGTAACCTGTGGAACTTTTGTGTGGCACTAGGGGTCAGATGATTGTTTGGTGAAGATCTGGGCCACGGATGACGGGCGCCTGCTGTCCACGCTGCGAGGGCACTCGGCCGAGATCTCGGACATGGCTGTCAACTACGAGAACACTCTGCTGGCTGCAGGCAGCTGTGACAAGGTGGTCAGAGTCTGGTGCCTCAGGACCTGTGCCCCAGTTGCAGTGCTGCAGGGCCATTCAGCTTCCATTACTTCCATACAGGTAAGGAATGGTTGGGTTTTCCCTAAATCCTTGAGTTAAAATGGGACTTGAAACTTCCTGCCAGGGCTGGAGAGAGGTGGGGGATGTGTGTCCTGCCATGGCTGCAGGGAGAGGATAGAGGGAATGACCTTGAGCTGAGCCAGGGCAGAGTCAGATTGGATGTGAGGAGAAATGTTTTTCCTGTTGTGGTGTTGAGGCCCTGGGATATTGCCCAGGGAGGTGGTGGAGTCACCATCCCTGGAGGTGTTTCAGAGGTGTCTGGATGTGGCACTGGAGGATCTGGTTTGGGGGTTCCAGCAGTGACAGGTTAGTGGTTGGACTTCATGATCATTGAGGTCTCCTCCAACCTTGATGATTCTGTGGTGATAAGAGATGTGGGATTTGCCTCAACTTGAGGGTTTTCCCTGGTAAACTCACTCCAGCTACTGCCTGAGAGGATCATCCTGCTGCTTCTGTCTGGCTGTAGCTGTGTGATCCCACTGCTGCTTCCTTAGGTCTGGAAATTGCTAGATGTGATGCTCTCAGTGTGCTCACTCAGGCTGATGTGGCTGGTCCTGGCACAGCACCTGACTCAACAGTCTTGTGTTCTTGGAGAGCATCAATTTTTCCAAAAATCAGTTATAATTCCTTCTTCCACATTTCTTGTTTGCTCAATGATTCTATGAATGTCTGAGCCTGTGTCATAAGGAGCAAACACACGTTTTCTTTAAAACACCCCAGAACTGCACAGGCTCCCCCATCATATCAGTGATCCCTGGGAGCCTCAGTTCTCTCTCCTTCTTGCCAATGCTTCCAGTTTCCACCTTGTTTTAGGTGATCGTTTTGGAAATGTATTTTAAATGTATTTTACAACCTGATTATCTGTTTTGTGTATTATTTGGTTTATATAGATGTAGATATATACACAGATCTATTTATTCCTCACAAACTTTCTGTAAAGCTCTGATCATTCAGAGTATCATCACCTGTGGCTGTCTGAGGAAACAGTGTTTGATTCCTCTATCCAATCACCAGGTATCCTGAGGATTAAAGGTATTACTGCAGTTATGAAATTAAGGCTCCAAAGCTTTCCTGCTCCTCAGAGAGACAGAGGAGAGGCTCAGGAAGAGGGAAGGAAGGTCCTGCTGTTTCATCGAGCTTGGATGCAGGAATCATTTTGTCTTTATTTGCCACATTTGATCCAGAAAGAACTGTTCCCTCATCTCATTGCCCCATGACAAGGCTCAATGCTTGTTTCATTTCTCCCATTTGCTCTCTTTTGTGTGGTAGAAACAAAGAGTTCCTAGTCAAAATGTAGATCTATTCCATTTCCTCAGACTTATGCTCATGGATGTTCAGGCTCTGCTCTTACCCTGCTCTGTCCTCCTGAGGAGAAAGCTAATATGGTAGTGACAAAAATTCCTGTCAACATCCATTTACAAGTTTCCAGCATGCGAGAAGAGAAAGAAATGAGCTGGTTTAATTGTTGCCACTTTATTTTTAGTTCTCTCCAGCAAGGAAAGGCACAACACGATACCTCACATCCACGGGCGCCGACGGAACAATCTGCTTCTGGCAGTGGCATGCAAACACCATGAAATTCAAGTGAGGCTCTTTAGATAATTACAATTATTTTGATTCAAGCAGGAATTTATTTGGAGGTTTGGAATGCTGAGATAATAAATAAGGCTGTTTTCTTCCTCAGACTGGTGTGTGGGGCAGGAGTACTTTGTGATTCTGTGGCACTGGAACCCACAGGGGAGACAGATTGGGGCTGTTGTTTGTGGGGTTTGTGCTTTGCAAGCCAAAGTTGTTATGTCTAGGTTTATCTTTTTCCAAAAGGTACAGAATTGATTTGCTTTTAACCATAAGAACATGCAGATGTATGTGGCACCAAACCCATATTTAATGGGGAATAAATGGTGTTAGACTAATGGTTTGGCAGGTTCTGTTTGAAATAGATTTGAATTGATAAATCATGATAAGGCAGTTAAACAACCTTTTCAAGTAGAAATTTATGGTTTTCTTGTGAAGCTGAGGAAGGCAGTTTCTAAAAGGAAAAATAAATTGTAGCAGATTTAGGTATTATAAAAGAAAGATATTTAAGATGAGCATATCATCAGGAAGTTCTCTGAGCACACCAAGTGTGTGGGGCAGTCAGAGCTGGAGGGAAGGGATGGGACAGCCAGAGGGACCTGGACAAGCTGCATCATGGAGTGCAGCAAAGTGAAGTGCAAGGTCCTACATGTGGGTCATGGCAAGCCCATCACAGCTCCAGGTTGAGTGGGGAAGGGATTGAGAGCAGCAGTGAGGAGAGAGACTTGGGGGTGATGGTGGGGGAGAAACTGCCCATGAGCTGCAGTGTGAGCTCAGCCCAGAGACCAACCCAGGCCTGGGCTGAGCCACAGGAGTGTGGGCAGCAGGTCAAGGGAGGTGATTCTGCCCCTCTGCTCTGCTCTGTGAGACCCACCTGGAATCCTGCACACAGCTCTGGGGCCTCAGTGTGAGAAGGACATGGAAGTGTTGGAGCAAGTGCAGAGGAGTCCACGACGGTGCTCAGATGATTGTAGCATCTCCCCTGTGAGGACAGGCTGAGGGAGTTGGGGCTGTTCAGCCTGGAGAAGAGAAGGTTGTGTGGAGACCTCAGAGCACCTTCCAGGAGCTGAAGGGGCTCCGAGGAAGCTGCAGAGGGCTCTGTGTTAGGAGCTGCAGGGACAGGACAAGGGGCAATGGGCACAAATTGAAGGAGGGAAATTGAGGTTAGATGTTAGGCAGAAGTTTTGCCTGTTCTGGTGGTGAAACACTGTCCCAGGTTGCCCAGGGAGGCTGTGGCTGCCCCAACCCTGGCAGTGTTCACAGCCAGGTTGGCTGAGCCTTGAGCAACCTGCTCTGGTGGGAGGGGTCCCTGCCCCGGGCAGGGGTTGGGACTGGGTGATCCCTAAGCTCCATTTCAACCCTAAATTCTATGATTCTGTGGTATTGACCTCAGCCTGCAGAGCTGTTCTGGGTGAATGAAGCAGTGAAGAGTAAAGATGTTGTGTGGTTGTGTCTAGGGATCGTCCTGTGAAGTTTGCAGAGAGGTCCAGGCCTGGTGTCCAGATCTCCTGCTCATCTTTCAGCTCTGGTATGTATCCAGCATCAACTGTTCTATGGACTTGGGCCCTTTGGTGACAATCCCATTGCTTCTCTTCAAATACAGATACTCTTAAACCCTTTCCCAGTTCATTGTAGCCCTGTCAGATTGTGATGGTTTGAAATTTTCCATGCTCAGTCTCTGCCTCATGCTGCTTTTTCTCTTTTGTCCCATAATTTAACCTAAAATACCTTGACCACCTCCAGGACAGACAATGCTTTCAGGCTCCTGTTTTTGCACACCAGAGATAGTTGTTTGTGGTTTTACCTTGTCAGGTTTTGGGGTGGAGAGGTCTGGAAATGTGGCACACAGGTGGTCAAAGGTTTTATTTTTGCTAAGCTTCCAAATGTGGTTGAATTCTAAGAGGATCAATTAAATGTGTTGGAAAATAGCAGTTCACAGATGTCTTTTGTTGCAGCTTTTAGTGCTCAAAATAATGATTTTTACAAAGAAAATGATGTCATTTCTGATTAAATTTGCTTTTAAATTGAGAGATTGTCTAGAACCACATTCCTTTCCTAAAACCAGAAGTCCTGAATTAACTACACCCGTTTCAATGCAATGAACCACACAATAGTGTCCTTTTTGGGCAATATCCTACAGAAATTAGAAGCAAACAGCTCAGTCATTGACTCCCCATTGAGCAATCATTTCTCAAGTAGATACTGAAGCTGCACTTAAATATTTTCTTTGCTATTTCCCAGTTTACATTGACATTTTCTGTTTAAAACTGCAGTTTGCCAAGAAAGCAGCAAATGGAAATAACTGAGGTTAAAATAAGTTTTTCCTTGGATGATTTCTGACAGCAAACACTCTCTCTCTTAGGTGGTATGTTCATTGCAACAGGTAGCACTGACCACGTGATAAGGATTTATTACTTGGGCTCAGAATCCCCAGAGAAAATGGCAGAGTTGGAATCTCACACGGTAAGAGGCAAAGCAGAAACCAAATCCTTTTTTTTCCCCCCATCTTTGCCTAATTTCAGGAACTTGAGTTTTGTGCATTTATTCATCTCATTAACTGCAGGATTTATTTGGCTCTCAGCACTGTGGTAGTTCAGTGTCTGGGAGTTTGGGGTATGTTTATTTTGACTCTGAGGCAAAAGGTTTGTGCAAAATGTTTTATGGATTTCATTCCCTCAGAAAACTGATTTTTCCCATATTCCTGTGTCATTCCCATATTCAAGTCGGTGTTGGACTGAGGAATAAACACAGTTTACATGCACAATGTCATTTTCCTCTTCAATTTACTGTTGAGTGTTGCACTTCAGTTGTGGCCACAAATCCACGTGACAAGAAAACCAAAGTCATTCAGGTTTTGGAGTGTGCAGAGTTTGGATCATGATGGCAGTTTCAGTTAGAAAATAAAGCTTTAAAACATCTTTTTTTTCAGATAATACAGAAAAATTCCAGCCACAAACTTATCACCTCAACATTTTATGGGTTAGTCCTAAGGGCTAAATCGATTCTCTGAGCTTCAATGGGAGTCACTGTCTCCCATTTAAATCTTCAAACCAGCACATCTAACAAGGGTTTTGCTCACGAAAAGAATCTTTTTCTCTGCTGAGCAGGTTGGGAAGAAGCTGGAATTCCTTTAATGTGTTTAAGCCCGGGATTAATGCTGCAGCTGTCAGCTGCCCCGGCGTGGCAGCAAGTTCATGGAGCCAACGCAGCTATTTAGCAAATTTAAAAAAAGCCAAAACCATGTCTAAACCACAACATGTTTCTCAAGCCAAGATTTGTATTTTTAGGATTGACTTTTTTTATGTGTTTTTAATGTTAGGCTTAAAAGTTGCACGAAACCATCACCTATCTGAAGTTTTCTGTTTCAGTGGTTAACACAATTCTCAGAGGAAGTTTTAACCTTAAATGCAACTTTTCTGTGCTTGAATTTGTGAGATGTTGTAGCAAAGATACAATTACTAAATAAAATCTCATCATTAAGATGATTTTTTTAATGAGAGAGTAATTGGAATGTGCTGCCCAGGGAGGTGGTGGATTCACCGTCCCTGGAGGTTTTCAAGCTGAGACTGGATGTGGCACTTAGTGCCATGGGCTAGTAACCATGGTAGGGTTGGACTTGGTGATCTTGGAGGTCTTTTCCAACCCAGTTGTTTCTATGATTCTGTCATCTTTTAGGATGAGTATTTCAGCTTAAAAAGCACTCACTGCTGTTGTTTTCCTCCCTGTTCTTTAGGACAAAGTGGTTGCAGTCCAGTTCTGTAACAATGGTGACAGGTGAGTGTCTGTCTGGGGATTTGGACCTGAAAGATGAGGAGTTTTAATTTCCCAAATTAACATACCATGGAAAACTCAGTGCAGCAGGAAAACTGCCTATGGGCTCTGATGAATCTTGGACAAATCATCTAAGTATGTTGCAAAATGTGTGTCATGTCCACAAGTTTGAACTGGTTGTTCTCTGCTGGAACAACAGAAATGTTCTGTTACTGTGCTTTGAATTTGTAGAGTGGTTTTGGGGTTTTTTTTGCTGTTAAATAGTGAATTAGAAGCCAAATTTTGTGTCTTTTCTGTGTAAGAGAATCAGTCCCCTGGTAGCTTAGTGAGGTACAAGGTGGTTCCTCCTGGAGTAAGAGCACTGTAATAAGTGTAGTTACTCCTTGTGAGGCACAGGTAGTGCCTCCTGGAGCAAAAGCATTGTAATAAACACAGTTGTAAGCCAAAAGAACTGTTACACATGGGTCAGACAGAGCTGTGGGCTCAGGATGCTCATGGTAGGGTAAAGGTGTGTTTGTGTCCAGCCTCAGTGTGGGAAAGTGGCATGACAAGCCTTGAGTGATCAACATCTCCATGTGAGTGGGTTATCCCACCTTTTGCTCCTGTTCCCTACCTCCTGGGCAGGGGGTTTGCAAGCAGGAGCCTTCCAAGCCAAACTGTAGCTTTGCACTTGCACTTGGAGGTCTTTGCCCTGTGGAATTACATGGGAATGTGCTGTTGTAATTGTCCTACCATTTCCTTCCAGGCAGTGTGAGAGCAGCTCAGGCCTCACTGGGGTGTTAGTCACTGCAAGTGATGTGCTGCAGTGATGCTCTGAATGGAAAAGGAGGAGCTTCCTTTTGGTTTCAATGTAAAGAAGGAAAATAAGAGTAAAAACTTGTCAGAAGCATTTTTAAACACTTTTTATCATAAAAAAATTCAGGTTAGGAAACTGCAAAGGTGAAACAATCACTTAATGAAGTAAAATGGAATAGCTACTGGAAATTTTGTATATAAATATATATCTA
>NW_008653682.1:0-4829 GCF_000695815.1 Acanthisitta chloris | reverse complement strand
AAAATACATATATAGATATAAATATAATAGTATTTAATGCTAGTATGGATAATAAAGTAAAATTAATTATTTAACATACAATAATGTATCTGTAAGTATATATAATACTTTTAAAGGTGTTGACCATGCTGTGAAAATATATTCCTTGAGGACCTTCCTTCCATTTTCTCACCAAAAATAACACTTGTGTCACTGATGATGATAACATGACAACCATGTTGATGTGGTTAATTACATTTGTTGGATGCTTGAGTTTTTCTAAGCAAGGAGGGGCTGAAAAAGGCAAATATTGATGTTCAGTTTCTACCTGTTTGTGCTCAGTTTGGCTCTTACCCTTCCCTGTCTTCACCCTCTGCCTGAGTTAATGTATTCTAATTTATGCCAGGCTCCTGGCATGCAGCTTCTCTTTCTCTCTGCCACTCTGAGCTGCTCGAGGGATTTGCTGATGTCATTAAAAAGGGAATGTGCAGCTCGTCTGAATTACAACACTGAAGTCATTCCAAGGCCATCTGGAGCCAAATGTAATGAGTGTTGTGGACTCCAAACTCCTTTGTACCCTGCAATATCTGATAGGAAAATTGTAACCTCGCTGTGTTTTCATGGCATTCTCCAGATCAGAGATGAACAAACAATGGAAAGGAGAAGTGTTGGGAAAAGATGAAATCCCTTCCAGCCCCTGAGCTGGTGGGAATTGGAGTGTGACTGGGTGTGCTCTTGGCTTGCCACTGGTTTGGGGCTGCTGGTCCCCATGGTAGTGGTTCAGGGATAGTTCTTGAGATGCTGAACTTGGCTGTGTGTAGGCACATGGCGAGTAAGAGCAGTATAGGTCCACAGATGGACATTTCCAAGTGTAAATACACCACAGCCCCATGCAGCTCCAGGCTGGGGGAGGAGTGGGGACAGAGGTGTTGGTCCCAAAGGCCATTGAGGCACTGGAGCAAGTCCAGCCAAGGTCAACGAGGGCAGCAAAGGGCTAGAGCACATGGGCAAGGGCTGAGGGAGTTGGGCTTGGTCAGCCTGGAGAAGAGGCTCAGGGGTGACCTCCTGGCTCTCTGCAACTCCTGCCAGGGCTGGAGAGAGGTGTGGGATGTGTGTCCTGCCATGGCTGCAGGGAGAGGATAGAGGGAATGGCCTTGAGCTGAGCCAGGGCAGAGTCAGACTGGATGTGAGGAGAAATGTTTTCCCTGTTGTGGTGTTGAGGCCCTGGGATATTGCCCAGGGAGGTGGTGGAGTCACCATCCCTGGAGGTGTTTCAGAGGTGTCTGGATGTGGCACTGGAGGATCTGGTTTGGGGGTTCCAGCAGTGACAGGTTAGTGGTTGGACTTCATGATCATTGAGGTCTCCTCCAACCTTGATGACTCTGTGATGTATATATATATAAATGTCTTTGTACCCATGTGAGTATTAGACCAAAAGCAGCAATGACTTACCCTTATTCACAACTTCATGATTCCCTTTTCCTTTGCCCAATAGCCTAAGATTTGTCAGTGGAAGCAGAGATGGAACAGCAAGAATCTGGCACTACCATCAGCACGACTGGAAGAGTGTGGTCCTGGATATGGCTACCAAAATGACAGGGTAAAGCAAAGCACAATGCAACTGATGGCACATTTACATGCAAACTGAGTCTTCCATCCTAGTGAAAACTGTGTATTTATTTCCATTTTGAGTCAGTTTCAGGGTGTGTTTTGTGCATTGAAAATGACATGGCTCTGGTTATCAGGGGCTAGAGACATCACAAGTTCATGGAGCCAACACAAGTATTTAACAAGTCAAAACAAGACAAAACCATGTCCAAAACATAGCATGTATTAATCTACACGGTTAATTAGCCCCCACATAAAATATTGGTAGTTTCCTGCCCTAATGGCTGGGGAATATTTAGTGTTTTACCTGTGAAGTGAGAATGTCAAACAGTTCATCTCACAAAAAGAGCTCGTTGATCATATGCTGATATGCCAGTATTTATATCCAGCATGTTTTTTGGCACTGTATTTCTTTCCTTAACTTCCCAAGTAAGAGGTGAAATGTGGTGTTTTGGCTCTCAGGTTCAGTTAGGGTTTAGGATCCTTGAGTAACTCCTGGAAGAGCCTTGTAATTACATATGCACAGGAACGAAGAGCAGAAATGGACAAATCCATTAGGCATTTGCTGTGCAGAGTTCTTTCTGTTCCACACAGTCACTTTTGCAGGGTTTGCTGTTGGAATTATGGCTTGGATTGATTTAGCAGGTTCCTGCTCCGTGTGGAGTTCACTGATATTGATGACTGATCAGGAAATGCCTTGTAGGAAAAAACTTAATGGAACTGAATAGCTTGGAAGGAAGAATTGAAGTAGGCAATGGTGATGGCTTAAGACAGAAGAGAAATTGTCCTTTTTAGGGCAAGAAAGCTCTATAAATCTTAGTGGCCCTGGATATTTCCTGTGTCCTGTTCTACCACCACAGAACCATCCTTCATTCTGCCTCAGCCAGAGTCACAGTGGTGGCATCCATCCTGCCCTGGATTTCACACCAAATGAGCCCTATTAAATGGTCCCATCTGGAGTTACTGATTTACTCCTGTACAAATCCTTGATTTCCTTAGGAACAATGTGGCCTGTGGGGAGGACAAGGTGACTAAGCTGAAGGTTACCATGGTGGCTTGGGATCGCTATGATGCCACTGTCATCACTGCAGTCAACAATTTCCTTCTCAAAGTGTGGAACTCATCCACAGGGCAGCTCCTCCACAGCTTATCTGTGAGTACCATCCCAGTGGGGGAGCCCCAAGAGGTGATAGTTCAACTCTGAGGTTGTGTGAGGCTAAACTGCATCAGCATTGCTCCTGAGGAGGAGTTTGGTGTCGAAGTATGCCAGATGTCTTCTTGTTGGGTGGAGGAAAGGAGCTGATGGCCGAAGTACTGGGGGTGGTGGCTGCCAGGGGAGCCCTGTGCCCGCATGGGAGGGTTGCAACTGTCCCCACTGCTGCTCTCTCCTTCCTCCCCAGCCCAGCCCATCTCAGCAGTGCTGAGCTGCAGTTGTGGGCAGTGGCAATGCCAAACCTCTGCCAGGAGTGTTGACCAACTACACCTCCAGCCTCAGATCCAACAGGCTGAGCTTCCATAGGTGACACCCTGAGCTGAGATGTCCTCACACATGTACCAGCATAGAGAAATACACCTTCCCTTCTCCCCTTGCTGTCATTGCAGGGCCATGACGATGAGGTGTTTGTTCTGGAGGCTCATCCCTTTGACCAAAGGATTGTGCTTTCAGCAGGTCATGATGGAAACATTTTTGTTTGGGATATAGACAAAGGAGCAAAGATTCGCAATTACTTCAACATGGTAAGAAAAATCAGAGAGTTCTGGGCTGGTTTTCTTCCATATTTGTGTAAAACTGGTCTTGAGACAAAGGCACATTTCATGATACACCTACAGAGCTGTCTGAGGTCTTTGGTGTGGGTTTGCTCCATGTCTGCCATTCATTAACATGGAGTACAGACTTCCAGGTGATGGTTTCAGATCACACATTAAAAGTTGGGCTGAAGCTTCAGGACGAAAAGAAAATACGAAGTTTTACTGCATTTTTCAGTTTAATGAATATAATGTAAATCAGTCTTGAATGACATGAGGAATCAGAATGAGGATTCAGTGCTTGGAGCACAGGTGAGATTTTTTGTGCAAAAGCTGTTTCAGATGATGTGGGGGTGACAGGAATGTTCTATGCTTGATGCAGATCGAGGGCCAAGGCCATGGAGCTGTTTTTGATTGCAAGTTCTCACCAGATGGACAACATTTTGCCTGCACAGACTCTCATGGACATCTGCTACTATTTGGGTTTGGATGCAATAAATATTATGAAAAGGTGGGTTGAATGGATTTTAAACCCTTCCCTGTCTTGGCCTGATTTTGTCTTAGAAGTCTTTGTGTTGCAATTTATTCCCTTGCCCTTCCCTAGACAAAGTAATGATTAGATCATGAAGCAGTTGCTGTTTGCCTGAACCAAAAAGATTTAGTTAAAGAATCTCTAGACAGGGAAGCAAAGCATCAACTTGTATCTGTTCACCTCTGTTGGCCTATTTTCCTATGGAATTTTTGCATCAGGCCCTGGTAATAAACCACATCTCTGCCATAACATTTCTTCTGATCCTGAGTGTAGGAGCTGTGGTTTATGACTATGGGAGCCATTCCAGAGCAGCAGAGACAGCTGCAAAGGGCCATTGATTTCTCTCCCTAAATTGCATTTCTCTCAGATTCCAGATCAGATGTTCTTCCACACGGATTACCGACCCCTGATTCGTGATGCCAACAACTATGTGCTGGATGAGCAGACCCAACAGGCTCCACACCTTATGCCTCCTCCATTCTTGGTGGATGTTGATGGGAATCCTCATCCCACCAGATTCCAGAGGCTGGTCCCAGGGAGGGAAAACTGCAAGGATGAACAGCTTATTCCTCAGCTGGGATATGTAGCTAATGGTATGTTGGCTAACCCTGATGGATAATGCCTGTGTGGCTCAGTGTGGAGCACCAGCTCCATGGGGTGGCAGATGACACAAAGTGTGGATCTGCTGGAAGGCTGAGGGCTCTGCAGAGGGACCTGGACAGGCTGGAGAGATGGGCTGATTCCAACGGAATGAGGTTGAACAAGGTCAAGTGCTGGTCCTGCACTTTGGCCATACCAATCCCACCCAGAGCTCCAGGCTGGGACAGAGTGGCTGGAGAGCACCAGGAGAAGGGGACCTGGGAGTTTGGAGAGACAGGAGGTTGTGCAGGAGCCACCAGTGTGCTCAGGGGGCCAAGAAGGCAAATAGCATCCTGAGCTGGATCAGGAACAGTGGTCAGCAGGA
>NW_008653681.1:0-1066 GCF_000695815.1 Acanthisitta chloris | reverse complement strand
AGGGCTCAGATCCATGGGGATGTGCAGTGCTCCAGGGGGTTTTGTGGCACAGGGAGAGGGGGAGGAAGCCACACGTTCCTGCAGCACAGAGAGGGCTCAAACTTATACATAATGAAGGAGCAAGTGTGAAACATCGATCTGTGCTGCTAATGAGGGTGCCAGGGAGCACAGCCCCGAGACAGAGGTGACAGAGAGGGGGAGTCTCCCTCCTTCCCACAAAGGGGAACTGGGTGTCCCTCCCCTGCCTGTCCCAGCCCTGTGGCTGTGAGGCTCTGGGCACAGCCCTGAACTTGGGCACAGCTCAGCACGTGTCCCTCAGGGCCATGTCCTAAAAAGGGGGTCAGGACTTGTCCCTCAGCCTTTTATTTGCCTCTCCAAGGCTTTAAGGCCATGCAGAGATTTTGGGGCTGGGGAGAGGAGATGACTGCACCTCCCTGTGCCTCCTCCTCCCCATCCTGGCCTGCTGCACTGGGGGAGCTTTGGTGCCCATCAGACAACTCCTGGTGCTGGAGGAGCTGTGAAGGGTCAGGGCAGAGCTGGGATGGGCCAATATCTTCCCCTGGTTCTTTTTAGAGGATTCCATCCCCTTATGAGACAAATCTGATCCTGGGCAGTGCCACTGGAGCATCCTGCATCCAGCCCCTGGGGGCACCAACCCCCTGGGCAGAGATGGAGGGGGATGAGCAATGCTGGGACCCTCTGATGTGACTGGTGATGACACAGGGTGAAAGAGAAGGTGGGAAAAAACCCTCTATCATACCAGGATGGGTTTCCCCACAGCATCCAGCACGGGGGATCCCATCCTGGCTGCAGGGGGATGCTGTGAGCTGAGCCTGGGGGCTGAGCCCAGCCCACAGCCCCCGTGGGATGCTTTTGGGGGGCAGAAGGGGAGCACTGCCCCATGGCTGGGGGTCCCTGTGCTGGTGCAGCCGCCCCCGGGGATGCTCTCCCACCAGCTGGCAGAGCTAGGAGGATGCAGGCAGGAGGCAGCTCCTGCTGCCTTATCGTCACCCGAGATTTCGGCTCCGGCAAACCCTGATTTGCATTCGCCGCGGCTCCCCCGAGC
>NW_008653680.1:8036-9170 GCF_000695815.1 Acanthisitta chloris | reverse complement strand
TGCAGTGGACCCCCAGCCACATTGCAGGGTCCTGGTCATCACCATTGCGCAGCCTTGGAGCAGTGATCCCACCGGAGTACCCCTGGGGATGTGCCACAGCCACGGGCACAGGGATCCTGCTGCCTTGCGCCTGCAGCCCCCTGCCCACCTCCCGAGGCAGGACAGACAGACACGGGGCACCCCGGGACCCCTGCGCCTGGCTCCCAGTTGCCCAGACACTACCAGGTACCCACAAGCCCCTCCCCAGCCCAGCCCCTGCTCCTTCACCCCCCAGACTGGGAAACAGACAGGAAGGGAAGGGACAGCCCTCGTGGAGCTCAGGGTGGGAGGCATGGGATGCAAGGCAGGGGGGCACAGGGTGTTCCAGAGCTGCTCACCTCACACAGCTCAGCAGTCCCCCAGACCCAAACAAGCTCATCTCCCCAGATCCCTCTGCAGGCCCTCTCCTGCCGAGGTGCACCCCAGTACAGCACTTGGGGGGCTGAAGCTGATCCTGCACCCCGAGACACAGAGATAATCAGGGACTATGGTGTGGCAGTGTGACAGTGGCATGGCCATGGGTTGGTGGTGTGGCTCTGCCACAGGGCCGTGTGGAACACGATGGACATCAGGGTACTCATTAAAGCTGGTGTGCTTCACTGCACCTCGACTTGTTACTGTGGGACTTGCTGGCTATGCCCTAGTACAGGCAGGCTTGGGGACACCCCTCACTTAGCCTGGCACCCACACAAGCAGAGTCAGGTGCTGCCCCAGGCTGAGGGTTCAGTGCCCCCTCCCAGTCCACTCCACAGCTCAGATGTGTCCTAGGGCTGGGGTGATAGAGGGACCCACCATCCGGGACATCCCCACCCCATCAACCCCCAGCTCTCACCCACCCAGGGTTCCCACCCCTTCCCTGTGTCCAAAGACAGGTCCATCCCTTCAGGGCCTAGGGTAGCCCATGGGGGACGGTCCTTCCTGCCTGTCACAGCCGCCCCAGTGCTCCCTGCCCCAACACCACAGTGCTCGCCTGGAGCAGGGGGCAGGCAGAAGGGTCCCTGCACCAGCCCAGTGGGACTGGGCAGGCAGGCAGCGCCCCGGGCGGGGCCCAGCAGGAGAGCTCGCATGCAGCCGGCAGACGATGGGGCTGGGACC
>NW_008653680.1:7661-7946 GCF_000695815.1 Acanthisitta chloris | reverse complement strand
AGGTCCGTGGGCTTCCTGCCCATCCTGTCACAGTCCCTGTAGCACAGCCTCCCCGCACCCAGGGTGCCCCTGGAAAATGGACAAGTCTTTATTTATACCCCCAGGGCTCCACCAGCACGACCTCCCCACCTTGAGCCCTCCCATGCCTTCACTGCCTGTTATCCAGTCATCAGGCGTCTCACTGGCAGTGGGGAACTGGGAGGTCGAGGGGTTTGGGGGCCATGGGGACACAGTGAGACGTGGCGGGAGTGGGTGGGGGGCCGTTCTCGAGGGCGCGGGCAGGGG
>NW_008653680.1:4328-7642 GCF_000695815.1 Acanthisitta chloris | reverse complement strand
CTGTCGCCCGGTTCTCCTTCACCCAGTCAATGTTCGCACGAGTCCGCTCCAGCGCCTGCTCTAGCGCCCGCGTCCCCGACCCAAACCCGATGTCCTGGTTGTCTTCCTTGAATTGCTCCAGCTGCCAGGGAGAGATGGGGCTAGAGCAGGCAGGGACAGGGGCCAGCAGCCCCTGGAAGACCACAGCAGCACCCAGCACCACCACAGCAGCCCTCAGCAGCTCTCAGGCAGAACTCCACAGCCCTGAGGAGCACTCCAATAGCCCTTGAGAGCCTCAGCACCACTCCCAGCAGCCCCAAACACCACCCAACATTATCCTGACAGCCCCAGCAGCACCCAGACAGCCTTTGGGAGCACTCCAACAGCCCCCAGCAGACCTCAATAGAGCATCTCAATAGCTCCTGGGAGCACCACCATAGCCCTGACAACCCCCGGCAGCAGACCATGGCAACACTCCAATAGCCCCCAGGAGCACCCAGCACCACCCCAGCAGCCCTCCAGCAATCCAGGAGGAGGACAAAAGCTTCCCAGACCCCTGGGCACATGAGGGGCAAGAGCCCCCTCCCCAGGGACTGCTGGTAAAGGGCAGCCCTGCCGGGGCTGGGGTCCCTGTGCCCAGTCCCACGGATCCTGCTAGGGTCCAGCCTCACCTGCTGCAGCTCAAACTCGGAAGCAAAGCGCTTGGTCACACCCAAAATCAGGTTGGAGAAGGAGAAGGAGCCGCCCCCGTACCTGGGAGAGCAGAAGGGCACTGAGCCAAGGGTCCCGCAGCACCGCAAGGAAGGGACAGGAGAAGGGACAGTGCCACCCCCAAGGGACACAGGCACATGGGGGTTCCCCCAGCCCCCTGCAATGCTCACTGGTTGAACAGCGTCTTCCAGTTGCCACGGATGAAGTCCCAGGCCAGGGGTTGCCCCACCACGTTGCTGGCAATGCTGTTGATGGTGGAGGTGGCATCCTGCTTCCGGATCTTTGTGGGGTCAAGGGTGTACGCCAGGTACCTGGAGGGGCACGATGCGGGGTGAGGGGCTGGCAGGGCAGCAGGGCACAGTGTGGGGTGAGGGGCTGGTGGGGGCACCACCATGGTGCCCACCGGACCCTGCACTCACCGGTTGAGGATCCAGGGGTGGGGGCTGCAGGAGAGGGCTGTGCGGAGCTTGTCAGCCTCAGATACCACAGCTGCCTCTCGGAACCTCTCCCAGAGGAAATTCCAGGCCTTCTCCCCGCCCGTGGCCACCATGTTGCAGTAGATGGTTGAGCGCAGGTTCGGAGGAACCCTGTTGGGGGTAAGAGCTGTCAGTGCTGGGAACCCCAAGCCCAACCTGGACACACACAGTGCTGGGGCTCCCTGGGGACTCACGGGTTCACGCTACTGTTTTTCTGCCAGGCAACCAAGTATTGGATGGCCAGGTCCTGGCAGTCAGTGAGGCCATAGGAGCAGGCGGTGCTGATGGCATTGACCTCATTGTACCTGGGAAGAGAGGGACTGTGAGGGCTGAGGTCAAGCACACAGCACTCACCAGCCAGTGCTGGCCGCAGACAGGGCTGTGCCCTCTCCCCAGTGTGGTCGGGGAGACCCCAGGAGTTCAGCTCAGACCCAGGGCCACAGCACTCACTGGTTCATCAGGCCATCAGGGAGTTTGGTCCAGTTGGCGGTGATGTCCTTGTAGTAGTCGAAGAGAGGAGTCACCTGCTTCTTCATGTATTTCTGGGGGGCAGGAGGAAGGTCAGCACCTAGTGACACCAGCTGCAGACTCCACTCCACTTCAGGGACAGCCCTGGTCCCTCTCCCCCAGCACGAGGGTGGTAGCATGCTCACCGTCATGGCCCCGAAGACCTCGCTGCGGTCAAACATCAGCTGGAAGTACTGGAGGTTGTTGAGCGCTGCCTGCCAGGGCATGTACTCCTTCTCCCATCCCAGGAACCGCGTTGTGCTCAGGGCCAAGGTCACATTGACATACTTGGCCCTGTCAGGGGTGAGAGCAGCGTCATCTTCCCAGCCCCATTGCTACTGCCCACCCCAGGGCACCCAGCCCACCTGGCCCCTTGTGCTGGCAGCACTCAGACCACCCAGCACAACTCACCTGGCCAGGTTAAAGGCATCATCAATGATCTGGGCACGGTTGATCACAGGGAAGACCTGGTAGAGGGCAAAGTCAGCATCTCAGGGTAGCCCTGAGTTGGGTGCAGGGGGTGTGGAGTGAGGGGTGGGGTCCCATGCTGTGGTCCCAGCTGCTCTGCACACCTCGGGATTGATGTCGAGTTGTCTGAGGAGCTGATTCCAGTTCTCCGTGTTGTAGTTGACACGGAAGTACCCGCTGACGTTGAGGTTCTTTTTTTTTTTGGAGGGGTTGATCTTGAACTGGTTGTAGGTGCCTGGGAAGGGTACAGGAGGCTCTGCTGGAGCCACTCCCCCAACAGTCGGGGGGCCCAGGCTCAGTCCCCCAGGGACCCCAACCTGTACTAGGGAAGAGGAAGTGGCTGCAAGACCCCCACCCACAGACAGGACACACTGTACCTGTGACATTCGTCAGCCACTCCCTGCCCCCAGCGCTATTGTTTGTCTTCCAGGTGATGGGAACGATCCAGGTGTAGCTGTGTCAGAGACAGACAGGTGGTGGGACTGTGCCTCATCCCCTGACCCCCCAGTCCCGAGTCCACTGCCACCAGCTCCTGCCCCACTCACTTGAAGATGGACGGTCTGTCCACGTGGGACTTGGGGTCCAGCAGGAAATGGTTCTGGCTGACAGCGCCGGTGGTGGTGTTCACAGTCACCACAGGGAAGCCCATTTGCAGTATCCAGCGGTCCATGATGTCGCTGACGGTCCCAGGCAGCTGGAGGCTGTTGTGCTTCACCGCCTGCAGGGATGGCAGCACCTCTAGTCACCAGGGCCATGGACAAAGGGGGTGTGGGGCTTGGCCAGTGCTGCACCACTCAGACAGCATGTGGGACTACGTCCCACCAGGCAGGCCCACAGAGGCAGGGCTGGGGGAGGAGCGAGAGCACCAGCCCCCTCCTACCTCTTCCAGATGGACCCAGAGGTCTTTGTAGATGGTGTTGTTGTAGGAGAAGGTGTGGAGGTAGGACTGTGGGAGAGCACCAGAAGAGACAGGTGGGCAGGGGCGAGTCCAGGGTATGGGACACCCCCAGAGCACCCAGGGAGGCCCCTACCATGGGATGCCTGCCCGGCACTGGACTTAGTGCCCCCCCCCAGCATCAGCAGTGCCTCACCTGGAGCCCCTCCTTGAAGATGTCCTCGCCAAGGAAGTCTGAGAGCATCCGCAGCACCGAAGCTCCCTGAAGGGATGGCAGG
>NW_008653680.1:2870-4318 GCF_000695815.1 Acanthisitta chloris | reverse complement strand
CTGCCCACAGCCCACCCCCTGCCCCAGGGATCCCTGTGCCTACCTTGCTGTAGGCAATGCTGTCAAAGACCTCACTGATCTGGGCTGGGGTGTTGATCTCATCCTCACGAAAGGAGAGCGGGTGAGAGCTGGCCAGGGCATCTGTTGCCATCACCGCATGCACCTCATTCAGCACCATCAGGTCTTTCTGCAGTGAGAGCAACAGCGCTTTCCCAGCCTTGTGTGCACCCCCTGACACCAGAGCAGCCCCCAGGGACCCTGCTACCCCTGCCCACATCCATGCCCGCCATCCCCAGCACTCACGATGTTCCAGGACTTCTCAGCCCAGTCAGCACCCAGGTACTCCACGTAGGAGGCAAAGCCCTCATTCAGCCACAGGTCATTCCACCACCTCAGTGTCACCAGGTTCCCAAACCACTGTGAGGGGCACAGCACCCTGTCAGCTGACAGCCATCAGCCAGGGTGGAGGTCAGGGAGCACGGCAGGTACCTGGTGTGCCAGCTCATGGGCGATGACGGTCACCACCCGCTCCTTGTTGCCAATGGAGGAGTATGCCTCATCGAAGAGCAGTGAGTTCTCCCGGTATGTCACCAGACCCCAGTTCTCCATCGCACCCGCATTGAAGTCGGGGAGGCCGACCTGGTCTGGAGATGAAGAGATCCCATCGGTGTCCTGCTGACAAGATGCTGGACCACCTGCTTCCCCTGCAGTGGGGACCTTGGCCCAGCACCCTGAGCACCCTGCAGCACCTACCAGACTTCGGGAGTGGGTATGGTGTGTCGTAGTGCATCTCAAAGAAATTGAGGATGCTGCCGGTGACATTGAGTGCATACTGGCCCTGGTTAGCAGTGATGGCCTTGGGGCGGCCCCAGATGCGAATCTGGAGGGGAAGGACATGGGGGTCAGCAGTGGCTCAGGCTCAGCTCCCCGGATGGGTAGGAGGTGTCCCTCACCCCATCCTACCAGTGTCTTCCCTGACTCATCCTGCACGGATTTGAACTGGCTGACGATGAAGGCCAGCAGGTACGTGGACATCCTGGGGGTGGTGTCAAACTCAGTGATGTTCCAGCTCGTCCCATTGATCATCTGCATCTGGGAGCCTGTGGGGAGAAGAGGGTCACCTAACAGCCCTGCCAGGCCCCCAGCCCCCCACCAGGGTTCCCCTGCCCCACTCACTCTTAGCAGGCATGTTGGAAATTGCCTCATAGTTGGAGGGGTGTATCAGTGTCACTGTGAAGTTGGCTTTCATGGCCGGCTCATCGAAGCAGGGGAAGGCTTTGCGTGCATCAGCTGCCTGCATCTGCGTGGTGGCCACCACCTGACTGCGAGCCAACACTGTCAGCCCCAGGGGTCCCTGCAGGGGCTGCGCTCCCCCAGTCCCCTGCTCCCATCCCTGCTGGGGCAGCATGGGGGGCAGGGGGGCACAAAGGGTCCACACAACCCATCCC
>NW_008653680.1:2148-2395 GCF_000695815.1 Acanthisitta chloris | reverse complement strand
TCCCTGCTGGGGCAGCATGGGGTGCAGGGGAGCACAAAGGGTCCACACAACCCATCCTGCTGTCCAAGTGGGAGAGGAGCTCCAAACCCAGTCCATGCCCTCCACCACCCTGTGCCAGCCCAGTACTCCCATCCCCTTTCCCACTGCCACCCCGGGCCAGCCCTGTGCCCTCCACCCTATCCCCTGCCCTCCACCTACTTGACACCCATGTCTTGGTATTCACTGCGGTAGAAGCCAGCAAGGTCGT
>NW_008653680.1:1155-1654 GCF_000695815.1 Acanthisitta chloris | reverse complement strand
TCTTGCTGATGAAGAAGCCGGCTGCCATGGCAGGCACTGGGAGCTGAGCTGGTGGAGGTGGCGCTGGCGTGGGCACAGCTTTTAGCTTCTCGCTCCCATGAGGTTTATTAGTCCAAGTTAATGGGTGAAGGATTAAACGGCCACAGGGTTCAGGGCGGTGGCAGCCCCTGGGATGAGCTTTCCACCTGCCCACCCACTGACCTGGCAGGAGCACCAACACCCAGCACCACTACAGCAGGGGGTTGCACCATCGGGGAGCAGGTGTGGGCTGCAGGTCAGGACCCCCAGGGTCCCTCCCCAGCACTGGCCTGGCCCTGCAAAAGGAGGGACAGAGCAGGTGGTCACAGCCAGCAGCCACATCTTCACATTCATGGGCCCCTCAGTTCAGGAAGGATATCGAGATACCAGAGAAGAGCAATGAGGCTGGTGAAGGAACTTGAGCACAAGTGCTATGAGGAGAGGCTAAGGGGGTTGGGATTGTTTAGCCTGGAGAAGAGGA
>NW_008653680.1:369-931 GCF_000695815.1 Acanthisitta chloris | reverse complement strand
AGACTGGATGTGGCACTTAGTGCCATGGTCTAGTAACGACGGTAGGGTTGGACTCAATGATCTTTGAGGTCTCTTCCAACCTGGTTGATTCTGTGATTCTGTTATACATGGGTGTCCCCATCAGCCAAGCCCAGACATGGCCTCAGTGTCACCTCATTTTGCCCTCAACTGATGTGGTCCAAGCTGCTGCCAGGGGGTCCCAGCTAATCCCCTGACTGCGAGGGGCACAGCTCACAGGCTGCCCACCACTGGGGAAGGTGGGGGTGTGGGCTGAGCAGGGGGAGCACGGGAGAAGCCCACCCTGCCCACAGCCCTCTCAAAGTCCAGAGTCATGCACGTGGCAGCACCAGGGTCAAACTCCATGCTGGTGAGCCCAGCCCCAGGGTGCACGTGTGAGGTCCCCATTCAGGGCAGGGTGGGGAGGTGACGCATCATGTCACACACTAGATATAGAAACTCCTGTTCCCAAGATCCAATTGATCTTACCCTAGGGAAACATGGGCAGGTGCTGCCAGGAGCCTGAGCTAGGGCAAAGGGCAAACTGGGACAAGGCAAGGGCTGC
>NW_008653680.1:0-211 GCF_000695815.1 Acanthisitta chloris | reverse complement strand
CCACCACTGGCTTGCCCAGCCCCGTCCCTGCCCTGGCTTTGGCCACAGGCTCTGGCTTTATGGACAGCCCCTCCAGGACCAGGGGCCATAGCCGACCGGAGGGTGGTGGGCACCCTGCATGCCCTCCATCTCACACCAACAGGCACACTGGTTCTCCCCACAGCCCCTCGGGCACGGCACACAGGCACCCACCACACAGGCAGCTCACCCC
>NW_008653679.1:33163-33423 GCF_000695815.1 Acanthisitta chloris | reverse complement strand
ATATCGACGAGCACTTCCGCCTGCTGGCGCAGAAGCAGAGCTTGCCCTACCTGGAGGCAGCCAACGAGCTGCTGCAGTGCCAGCTGCCCCATATCGACGAGCACTTCCGCCTGCTGGCGCAGAAGCAGAGCTTGCCCTACCTGGAGGCAGCCAACGAGCTGCTGCAGTGCCAGCTGCCCCCGCTGCCCGAGCAGTGGGCAGCTGGGGCGGGCTGGACCCGCTACGGCCCCCAGGGGCAAGCGGAGGCTGTGGGCTTCCCT
>NW_008653679.1:367-33132 GCF_000695815.1 Acanthisitta chloris | reverse complement strand
GTGTGCGTGGCTGATGGCCAATGCCCGACACTCGCCGTGGCGGTCTCGCCACATGCCTGGTGAGAGGCAGTGCTAACAGTGGTGCTGGGGGCACAGCAAGGGGTGGGACACAACTTTGGGAAGGATGGGGATGCTCCTGAGTGGAGCTTCTTCCTGCAGTCCACTGCTGGCTTGCAGGGAAAGCACAATGAAGCCCCAAACTGGCTCTGGGATGTGGGATGTATGTCCTGCAGTGCTCCACAGGGTGGGTCACCTCCCTCCCACAGGTGGGATCCTGCTCTGCACCCCATGGCACAGCAGGTGCTTCTGGTTCTGGGAGCCTCTGCTTTATTTGTTACAGCTGTGGGTGCTATGTGTCTCTCTCTCTCTCTCTCCTCCCCTCCCCACAGGTACTCCTGGTGCAGCATGAGGCTGCTGGAGCAGAGGTACTCCTGGTCCAGCCACCTCACCCTGGCTGACCTCATTCCCCTGGAGAGCCCAGCAGATGCCAACTGTGCTGGCAAGCAGGACTGGCCAGAGAGAGTAGTGGTGGGGCACAACGTGGCCTTTGATCGGGCATTCATCAAGGAGCAGTACCTTATCCAGGTAATCTGCAGAGCTATTGCCTTATGTCAGCAGCTGCATTTCCTTACCCAGATAATCATCTGGTTCTTGGGGGTTATGTTGGCAGGTGCTGTTCTGTGCAGGTACCTCAGGGTTGTGCTTGCCTTGTCTTGAAGAGCAGGTTGGGGTTGGATCCCTTTAGAGTGAGATACCGTGCCCCATAAGGCTGTTGGAGGCTGCTGGGTGGCAGCTGAGGATGTGGCAGGAGCCTTTGAGCATCTGACTGCCTGCGCTGGCGATGCTCATGGCTCTCAAAACAGGAGTGCAGGAGGCAAAGCTTTGCCTTGACAAAAGCAGATTGAGCAGAGGAACTGCAGCTCCTCCAGCATGTCCCAAACCCTTCACCCCCACATTGTGCCCCAGGGCTCTCAGATGCGTTTCCTGGACACCATGAGCATGCACATGGCCATCTCGGGGCTGACAGGCTTCCAGCGCAGCCTCTGGATGGCTGCCAAGCATGGCAAGAGGAAGGGGCTGCAGGAGGTCAAGGAGCACATGAAGAAAACACGCAGCAAAATGGAGGGGCCAATGGTGAGTGAGGGAGCTGAGCTGCTGGTGGTGCCGTGGGTGGCAGGAGACTGTTTGCTCCTGTAATGGGACCATTTGCTCCTGTGGCAGAGTGGGAGCTGCTGGAGCAGCTCTCCCAGATGAGGCAGCCTTGGTTTAAACTGAGGCAGCAGCAACAGCAGTATCCTTTACTCCTCCTGATCTCCTGATGTCCAGTTGTCATCCCACACTGTCTGATTCCCCACTGTCTGCAGATCACCTCATGGGACTGGGTGCATGTCAGCAGCATCAACAACCTGGCAGACGTGCACGCGCTCTATGTCGGGGGAGAGCCGCTGGACAAGGAGGCACGGGAGCTCTTTGTGAAGGGATCCATGGCTGACATCAGGAGTAACTTTCAGGTGCGGGTGGTCATCCCACCATCCCAGCAGGCAGCGGGAGCTGGAGGTGGGAGCAGGGCAGTAGCAGCTGGTGGGATAATTTCTATTTCGTTGCTCTTTCTTGCAATGGCTTTGGGGGTGTGTAGTCCTGTGACATCTCCTGTGCTCCTACAGCCCCAGTGCCTTGCCCTGTGCTGGCTGAGGGGTGGCTGCTTTGCCTGCTCTCACCTCCCACTGTCCCCAGGACCTGATGATGTACTGTGCCCATGATGTCCAGGCCACCCATGAGGTGTTTCAGGAGCAGCTGCCGCTTTTCATGGAGAGGTGAGAGCTGCCAAGCTCTGGCTGGCATTGGGCAAGGGCTTGATGGACTTGGGTTATGGTCCCTCTGGGGATGGGATATGGCTCCTCTTGTCCTTAGAGTGTCCTGAACGTCTTTTCAGGAGGGACTTCAGACCTTCCTTCTGTAGATGAGCAGGAATAAACAGCAGCACAATAGGGCTGGAGAAGGCAAGCAGGTTTCCTGCGGCAGTTTGGAGTGATACAGTTTTGGGCTTGTTGCACAGGGTTGCTTTTAGGGCAGCAATTGATGTCCAGGGCAGACAGAATATACTGGTATCCTTATGGGTTTAGGGGAGAGCATCAAGGGTTCTGTGAGACTGAGAAACTAGGTGAAGACACATTCATGTCAATCATAGTCTGGTGCTTCCACGCCTAATTCCCCCCCAGCAGACATCTAACTCCTCATTGCTTTGGGCTGTAGGTGCCCCCACCCTGTGACATTTGCTGGGATGCTGGAAATGGGAGTGTCCTACCTGCCGGTCAATGGGAACTGGAAGAGGTACCTGGACGATGCTCAGGGTGTCTACGAAGAGCTGCAGAAGGAGATGAAGAAGTCCCTGATGAACTTGGCCAATGATGCCTGCCAGCTGCTGCACGATCATAGGTACTGTGAGCTGGGGCTGCAGGTCCTGCCACTCGCAGGAAGGAGCCCAGACACAGAATGGTCCATGGGGAGCTGTGGGTGGGTGTGGGGGACAGGAGCAAAGCTGCAGTGTGACAAAGGTATATTATCAGGTACAAGGATGACCCCTGGCTCTGGGATCTCGAGTGGGATACGCAGGAGTTTAAGCAAAAGAAGAATCCAGTGAAGAAAAAGAAGAAAGGTCAGGATGAGAGCAGCCAAGCCTCCCCAGCCATGATGGGTGCAGACGAGTCAGCGCAGGAGTGGCAGGAGGGTGAGCATGGGTGGCCCCCGGAGACAAGGGATGCTCCAGGGGTGCTCAGGAAAAGAGATGAGGTTTGTTGGTGCTGTAGGGTGAAGCACTGATGGCCTGTGTCCTCGTGCTGGAGCACATGGTGGGGGACTGGTTTGAGGTCCCTGTCCCCAGCAGGGTGGCACAGAAGGCTCTTTGCCAGCCAGTCCTCGTTGCCCCACCAGACCCTGGTCCCCCCAGTGAGGATGAGGAGCTGAAAGTCCCTGCGAGCCAGCTCTGCCTGGAGCGCCTGAAGGAGACGGTCACGCTGCAGCCCAAGAGACTCCAGCACCTGCCAGGCCACCCGGGGTGAGTTGGGGACCCTGTGTGTCCCCAGGGCTTGCCCTGAGCTCTCTGACCCATCCCTGCTCTCCTCAGATGGTACCGCAAGCTGTGCCCACGCCTGGGGGAGGCAGGGTGGGTGCCAGGACCCAGCCTCATCAGCCTGCAGATGAGGGTGACCCCGAAGCTGATGCGCCTGGCCTGGGACGGCTTCCCCCTCCATTACTCAGACAAGCATGGCTGGGGCTACCTGGTGCCAGGACGGCAGGACAATTTGGCAGCAGACTCCTCAGAGGCCGAGGGCCCTTCCTGCCCACACAGGTGAGAGGGATGTAGTGGGGGTGCTGACCTGGGGCCTACCCTGTGTGGGTATTGGGGAGCTTCCTGGGACTCTGCCCAGGTGCTGCCCTGGAGCCTCGGGCCCCTTTGTGGGTGCATGAGCCCTGCCCTCTCCCCTGGCAGGGTGATCGAGTACCTGTACAGGCAGCACTGCCTGGAGAAAGGCAAGGAGCAGCCCCCGGGGATGGAGGCTTTCTTGGATGATGAGCTGCTGGTGATGGATGGCAGCACGATGTGGCAGAAGGTGAAGGAAGGGATGGAGGGTCCCTTGGTGGGAGGGAGATGTGGGGCTGTGCTTCTTCCTGTGTGCATGCAAAAACCATCCCTGTGTGCAGCTCTAGGGGCTGGAAGGAAGAAATTCTTAGTGTTGTGTTACTGGAGAATTGGTGTTTGACTCGGTTTCTCCCATGGTTCCTCTCTGCTGCAGGTGGAGCAGCTGAGTGAGCTGGAGGTGGATGTGGAGAAAATGGGTAGGGCAGACCAGAGCCTGGTGCAGGTAAGGGGGGTTTCCTGTGGGATGGGTCAGTGAATCGGTCCCTCTTCCCACAATTTCTCGCTCCTACCATGCCTGGAAGTGTTCCTGGCATCACCTCACATCGCTGGTTGCAGGAGGAGGTGGATGAGCTGTGCGAGGGGTTGGAGGTAAAGAACCAGCCCTCATACCACCACGGCAACGGTCCCTACAACGATGTTAACATCCCTGGGTGCTGGTTCTTCAAGCTGCCTCACAAGGCAAGTTGGGATTCCTGGGGCTCTTCCTGTCACCCCAGTGCTGTGGGACCC
The DNA here is from genome assembly GCF_000695815.1 of Acanthisitta chloris. Taxonomy (NCBI): domain Eukaryota; kingdom Metazoa; phylum Chordata; class Aves; order Passeriformes; family Acanthisittidae; genus Acanthisitta; species Acanthisitta chloris. The sequence goes on along the minus strand of NW_008653679.1, from coordinate 28,982 downwards.
ATGTGGTCTTGTCCCATGGGATTGCATGGTGCAAACGCATCTCTAGCTGGGGCAGGAGCATGCACAGAGCTTTACTGATGTGGAGTGGTGGCATGCTAAGCCCTGACACCTCTTATACTGCTAAAGGACGGGAATGATAACAACGTGGGAAGCCCTTTTGCCAAGGATTTCCTGCCCCAGATGGAGGATGGCACCCTGCGGGCTGCTGTGGGCCGCACCCATGGGACCAGAGCCCTCGAGATTAACAAAATGATCTCGTTCTGGAGGAATGCTCACAAGCGGATCAGGTGAGCAGCTGCCTTCAGCTGAATCATGACGTCCCTGTGGGTGGTGGCTGCATCATGGCCTGGGGAGGTCATGTGGATGCATGGGGGGGAGCTCAGCGTCTCACTTGTCCCCCCAGTTCCCAAATGGTGGTGTGGCTGAAGAAGGGGGAGCTGCCTCGTGTGGTGACCAGGTACGGGAAGGAACGACCCCAGTCTGGACTGTTGTTCCCTCTATCCCACTCCTGGAGGGCTCTTGGAGGATGATGCTCACCCTCACCTCTGTCCCAGGCACCCTGACTACAACGAGGAGGACAACTACGGAGCCATCCTGCCACAGGTGGTGACTGCAGGCACCATCACCCGCCGGGCAGTGGAGCCCACCTGGCTGACAGCCAGCAACGCCCGGGTAGGGCTGTGCTTGGATCCTTGCAGGGGTGTTTTGGGGCTCCCTCTGTCTGTTTTGGACTGGTGGAAGCTGTCTGGGTTAGAAATAGAAGTTGGGGATGATGGATGCTGGGATTTGGGGTGGTAGGGCTAGAGCTGGAGCCCTTCTGCTGATGCACTTTGAGCTGGGGAGAGGGGAAGGAGTCAGCAGAGGCTCCTGAGCTTCAGAATTTGGTGAAAAAAGAAAACACCAAAGTGCTGGTTTCTGTCTTTCCCCAAGCTCCCCTTCTATGCTGGAGGAGTCTGGGGGGAGTAACCGAGTGAGTGATGCCTCAGGTGTGTGTTAAACCCAGTTTTGACTTTCAGAGCAAAACTGAGGGGCATGAGGAGTGCCGTACTGGGACACTGCAGCTGCAGGAGCAAGGCTGCTCCTGTGCTGTGGAGGAGGACAGGGGTGTGCTGAGCTGGACAACATGTTCTGCAGGCTGACCGGGTGGGCAGTGAGCTGAAAGCCATGGTCCAGGTGCCACCTGGCTACTCCCTGGTGGGCGCAGACGTGGATTCCCAGGAGCTCTGGATAGCCGCCGTCCTTGGCGAGGCACACTTTGCCGGCATGCACGGTGAGCCGGGGAGCTGGTTTGCTGGTCAGTGGGGTGACATCCTGATCCTGTTTGGGGCCCAACCTCTGCTCCCTCCCCACAGGCTGCACAGCCTTTGGCTGGATGACTCTGCAGGGGAAGAAGAGCAATGGGACAGACCTGCACAGCAAGACGGCGGCCACGGTGGGCATCAGCCGGGAGCACGCCAAGGTCTTCAACTACGGGCGCATCTACGGGGCCGGGCAGCCCTTCGCCGAGCGCCTGCTGATGCAGTTCAACCACCGCCTGACGCAGCAGCAGGCGCGCGACAAGGCTCAGCAGATGTACGCGGTCACCAAGGGCATCCGCAGGTGGGTGCTGCCTGCGGAGCCGGGGGGTGAGCTGGGACAGGGAGGGTGGCAGAGTCCCACAGGAGCTGCATTACTTACTCTCTTCTCCAGGTTTCATCTCTCGGAGGAGGGGGAGTGGCTCGTGAGGGAGCTGAAACTGGCAGTGGACAGGGCGGAGGATGGATCGGTGTCGGCTCAGGATGTACAGCGGCTCCAGAAAGAAGCCACGAGAAGGTGAGGTGATCTGACCCTGCGTAGCTCTGTAGCATCGGGATGTGAGGTGGAGGGAGATGCAGCCTGACGGGCAGTGGGCAAAGAAGGGAGATGAAGCTGGATAGTCCTGGTCCTGCCTTCCTCCCCCAACATGGCCAAATAGGTTTGACCTGGGGGCTCTCAGTCTCACCTGTGCTCCCAGTGAGCAATTAGTAGGGTCTTGTCCAGCTTCCCCAAACCAGGAGAGAATGTTTAAGGTTCTCAAATGGGCATCTGCAGCCTCCTCCCACACTTCCAGCAAACCTTCCCTCTGCCACACAGGTCCCGGAATAGGAAGAAGTGGAATGTGGTGGAGCACCGAGTGTGGGCTGGAGGCACTGAGTCCGAGATGTTCAACAAGCTGGAGAGCATTGCCTTGTCCCCCTCCCCGCAGACCCCCGTGCTGGGCTGTCACATCAGCAGGGCCCTGGAGCCTGCCGTGACCAAGGGGGAGGTAAGGATGTGGCTCTGGACTGATGAGCTCTTGGCTTTGCTTGTCTTCTCCATATTCAGACCTTAGATGCTGGAGCCATGCAGAAAATCCTTTGCCCCTTTTCTTTCTCCATGCCATCAAGAAAACCCAACAACTCTGAATTTAACAGACTTTTCTCAGCAATTGTCCCATATAGGAACCATGCCCTGGACCCCAGTTCTCTTATTTTCCATCTGTGTTTCCTTTCACCAGTTTCTGACCAGCAGAGTGAACTGGGTGGTGCAGAGCTCGGCTGTTGACTACCTGCACCTCATGCTGGTTGCCATGAAGTGGCTCTTCGAGGAGTTTGACATCAACGGACGCTTCTGCATCAGCATCCACGACGAGGTGCGCTACCTGGTCCAGGAGCAGGATCGCTACCGGGCAGCCCTGGCCCTGCAGATCACCAACCTCCTCACAAGGTGAGTTGTGATGGCTGTGGTGTCTCCTGGGGAGGAGCAGCAGTGCCTCTGGCTTGGGACAGGCAAGTCAAGGGCCTGAGGTGACAGCAAAAGTGTTGGCTTTGGCTGCAGCAAACAGGTGCAGAGCATTTTCGTCTACTCAGGGGAAGTTACCAGTGCTGAAGGCATTAGTTCCTTCACGTGTGACTCAGGTGTCTATAAATGGACTTTGGCTTTGATTTCCAGGGATAATGTGCTGGCAAGAGGGGGATATCATCACCTTTTGGCTCCTGCAGAGACAGGGCCACTCATTGTGCTCTGCTGGGCTGCAAGAGCATTGCCTCCTGCTCCTGTCAAGTCCAGCCATGACGTGGCAGCAGCCCTTGAGCTTGGTAGAACAGTCAGGAGCCTGGAACAGTCCCATCCCTCATTCCCTGCTGGCTTCAGGGGACAGCAGAGGACATGGCTTGTCTGCTGCAAGCACCAGTGCTGTTGCCCCTTCTGCAGTATGGGATGTTCCTGCTGCTTCCATGCCCCACACAACGTTAAGCTCAGCCTAGAAAGCTCATGAGCTCAAAGAGCTCCCGTTGATCTGGCTCTGGCACAGCGAGCTTTGCCAAATCCCCTTCCTGGCCCCATGGGGTGTTTGGTTATATGGGAGTTGGCCAAGGCTGAGCTGTTTTTTGCTGTGCAGAGGCAGGGAAACCACAGCCTTTCTGCACCTGTGGGGACAGGAGACCTGATGTTCCTGCCTTTATGCCAGCTCCCACATGCACAGGGCTTCCTCCTGGGAAAATTCAGCATCTGCTCTGCCTGCCTGGGAGGATTAGCCAGCAGTAAAGACCTGGACTCTTCCTTTCTCCCAGGGAGGCTCTGTTACTTACGAAGAGGCACTGTTAACTGTTCCTCCCACACCTGCTTTAGCAATATTTGACCCTCTTGCTACTCAGGGCTTAAAAAACACCTTGTCCCCCACCTGAGTGATGTGGGTGCAGAGTAACCTGTGAGGAGAGGCTGCTCAGTGTTTGGTGAAGCTGTGGCTGACTGGAACTGGTGTGATGTCCAGCACCATCCTACCTGCTCTTTTGTTCTCGCAGGAGCATGTTTGCCTACAAACTAGGCCTCCAGGATCTGCCACAGTCAGTGGCTTTCTTCAGTGCGGTGGATATTGACCAGTGCCTAAGGAAAGAGGTGACCATGGACTGTGTGACGCCCTCAAATCCAACAGGGATGGAGAAGTATGGCATCCCTCAAGGTGAGCAGTGTCCATGCAAGCTGTCCCCTGTAATCCCCTCTGCATGAGCCTTGCCATCTTAGGCAGAGCAGTTGTTCCCCAAGGGCTTCTCTGTGAGCCTCTTGCTCCCTGACTCATCATCAGCCCTGCAGGGCAGTCACCACCCTGCTGCCAGCCCTTCTGTGCTCCTCTTTTGCCCCTCTTGCCTTTCTCAATCCCCAAGTAGTTTGTGCTGCTGCTTCCAAATATTTCTGGCAGTGATGAACCAGACCTGGCTTTGTTCTTCCATGCTTACCTTTGCTTTGTGCCCCTCGGAGGAGCCTTCCTGTGCACTTCTAGCACAGCCCAAGATTTAATTGCACTCCTTCTCTGAAATAAGGTGCCGCAAAAACCTTGTCTATTTTGCCCTGCAGACCCAGACTTTTTCAGCCTTCATTCCTTTCTCCCCCACTCCCCCTTACCCCAGCACAGCTCTGTTTAGAGAACAGCTTTGGCATTGCTGGCTACTCCCTCAACAATTCCAAGGCCTAGAGTCATCCCTATCTGCCCTCAATGTAACTGCTACAATGTTTATCTCTTGGCTGGGAAAGCAGCTGCTCCTCAGTGTGCCAGCTCTTTCCCAGATAAGGGAAGAATCTGCCCTCAGATATGCTCTCTCAGTCATTGCACACATCAGACACTCCACCCTCAGGTAACCTTTATTAGGAGTTGTGCAGGCAAAGGATGCTTTTAGAAACAGGATTTGTGCTCTGTGGGCAAAAAGAGCACTTTTGTTCACACCAAGAACAAAGCATATTAAAGAAGTGCATCACATCAGGGTCAGCAAAAATGTAACAGCAAAAGTATAACCAGCCTGGGCAGGAGAAGCTGTGGCCTCTCACTGCTCAGAAGGTGCACACAGCAGCTTCAACTCCAAGGTAGAACAGCTCATGTTCCAGCTTCCTACTGATGCTGGTTCCTGTGTTCTCACCACCACCCTAAACAGAAGTTTGCATAAATTTAAGGCTTTCTGTCCTATATGCTCTGAACTAAAGCTAATCATGACCATCACACTCTCTTATGTTGCACAGCCTGAGTATACTGCAGGAACTGACTGTCCCTTGTCTTGCAGGGGAAGCACTGGATATATATCAGATAATTGAAATAACCAAAGGTTCGCTGGAGAAGAAATGATGACGCTAGAGTGCCAGAAGGACAGTTGTCCAGACTGCATGCCAGAATCTGGCTGTCCTTTCAGAAGGAAATCTTTCGGCAGGGGCTGATCCTAGTCATTCTGTTTCCTTTTTGCTGTAAGAAGGGATGTTCCTGGGGAAGATGATTTTGGTAGCAGCACATTTGAATAGCAGAGGCGCTTCCAAGGGCAGCAGCCAGGTGTAAAATCTGATCCAGGGGCCAGAGTCGCTGCTTGCACACTCGTGGGCACAAAGGAAGAAGTCTTAAGTATTTGCCAAGGGAAATAACAAACCATGACCTCCATACATGCAGCTCTCCGAGACAAGGCAAGTCCACCACAGAACAGGCACCGTGGGAGGAGGCAGCAGCAGCAACCTGAGCTTTACTTTTTTCGCTGTCTCTTCTTTTTGGGTTCCTGGTTCTCATCTGTCTGCTCTGCTGTGCTGCTCTGGAGAGGGGAGGGAGAGAGTACCGGTACAGAGCGTCATTGTTTTTGTGTGATTAGTCTAAGGAATGTGTACCTAAAGCAAGAAGCCAGGAGTGCAGAACAGGATTTCAATTTTTTTTTTCCTCCCTAACAAGATGACCTGAGTATGGGACTTCTGTCACCCACTGAGACTTTCCCCGTGGGCTACCCCCTCCCCAGTTCATACTGGAACTTAGACCACAGGTTACCAGTGGCACAGGACAGGGACTGTGTCCTGGGTTTTGACTTGTTGAAACACTCAGGAAAATATGGACTGAAGCACCAATAAAAACCTGGACAATCAGCAGAGTAAATTGGTTATTTTTCTTATCCAGCACTATCTAGTGAAGATGGGTCTGAGGTTCTAAAATGATGCCTGCAGAGTTTGCTCTGCCAGGTCTTTATCTACAGAACTTAACCTGCATGCAAAACCACTTTGCATCATGCTGCAAAGGCTGGATCCTGGCCAGGCAGTAGGTCCTCAGAGGTAATGCTGACAGACCTCTCTGCTTGCTGAGGCAAACAAGGCCTTAAGAGCAGTTTCACTTCCCTAAGACCAAGGACACACAGAGATGGTGCATGGAAATAAAAGCCACTCAAGGCAGAAGGCTGTAGGGTGTGTTGGCCAGAGTAACTGTTCCCTCCTTTGTGTCAGCTTAGTGTCAAAGTGAATATCAAAGTGAACCCAGGGAAGAGACGCTGTCCTAATTTTCACATATACCTGCACAGCTCACAAATACAGTTGGCCTCTAAAGAGGGGGAAACCTATCAGTAAAAGCAGCTAAATGAATTCTGACCTCGTTGTTGTCTGGCTCATTCTCAGCATCCTCTGTGTTGTGCTCCTGCAGGGCACTGTCCAGCATGGACGCGTTGATGCGGAAATCCCGGGAGGTGCTTAGCTTCATGTACTGCATCAGGTTCACCTGCAGCAAAACCAGGGGGAGCCACATTCAGCATCTGAGTTTAGTTTTCTATCCTGCCTAGTCCTTTGCACAGCACTGGGACCGAGTCCATTGCAGTCATAATGCAGGACTGAAGCAAAAGGAAGGTGACAAAGCACCTGCTCCCATGCAGTCCAGTGGCCCATTTATGTTTTCCTAAAAGCCAAGTGATTGTCAGTTACTCTCACTCTCATGTAGTACCTCATCGTGGTACATTTCATGACACAAACTGGGGAGGAGAGGTGAGGAAAGCATGAGGTGTGCATGTTTCTGCTGCACCAGAAACCACACGGTATGAGGTCATGGGCAGGTATCACTGTGGCAGCAATTCAGTACTGTTGGGCCAGGAGCAAGGGCTGAAAGGTCCTTACACCTTCCTAATTTGAGCACTAGTAGAGACGTTAACAGTAGCCCTCCACCCTGCCATTGATCCCACTGTTCCACCGAGTTCAGGTCACGGAAGATCTCTGCTTTGCATTACCTTTGACTTCTTGGAAAGATGGATAAGGAACTTCTCGTATTGCTCTATTGCAAAAATCAGGTTTGGGATTGGCTTGGTCTCCCGAAGCACCTTGGCCTGAAATGCAGAGAGCAGTGTTAACGGGCCTGATTTGGAAGGGAACAGTGGTGCTGCAGCATGACATGAAGATCACAACATTCACAGTTTAGAAAAGGCTCTTCAGTAGCCTTGCTCTGTACCACTCCTGCCCCAACAAGCCTTGCCAGCTTTGTTACTGGTTTTAAATTGACTCCCAGGATTGTTCTGCACTGAGGCTCTCCTTTCTATTGTTCTGTACTCTGCCTGCAGTCCACAGCCCTGATATTCCTGACAGCCACTGGAGCAGCAGTTCCTCTGCTCCAGCTCTCCAAAGGCATCCCAAGCACATGCTGTCCAGGCAATGATCACAGTGATGTTTCACATTGTTGCCCTGTTTATTTACCACTACTGGTTTGTACACTCAGGGAAGAGCTAAGAAGATAATGCTTGTGGCTTTTAAAACCTTAACATCACAGGAATGTCTGGGACACCTGACTAGACAGAGGAAATTCTGTCTGGGAGCACAAACAAAGGACATCAAGGACCAGGAACCTACCTGCCTACTCCCTTGCTCCCAACAAAATAATCCAGTCATTTTCAACTGCCTTACTTCAGTGGAAACCATTCCTTCATCTTTAAAGGTATTGATAAAATTGAGGAACACTTAAACAGAATGCAGTATTGGTTCCAAGAAATTAGCACATAACTCTTAATTTCATAGCTTACCCCAAATGGTAAAAATACCAGACAAGACAAACTATCCAGACTGACCTTTGTTTCATGCCTGTGAGCTTTTAGTGGAGATGGCATTTTGTTGTTTATTGATTTTGTTTTGTTTGTGGTTTATTTTTTAGACTTTTCTCTGAAGTTATGGTAGATTAAATTTGATTTTTATTTAAAGACCCAAATGACAATTTGTCCCTGGTGATCTGTAAGAAGCCACCAAGTAACACAAACCTCGAGGTGTGATCCCAAGTTCAACTACAGTCCATGTTCTGAAAGAGCAAGTCAGACCTACCATGACTGTGGAGACTGCAGCAGCTTCATCCTCTTTCTTCTTCTTTTTCTTCTCTTCAGCAAGGCTTAAGCTCTCACTGTGAATGTTCTGAAGCAGGATGTCAAAAGATTTTGTCATTAGAGGGTAAGCAGGGAAGAAAGGCCAGCTGAGTAAGGCCAGAGAAGTGCTAGCTCTGGCCAGCTAACAGCATTACCAGCTAGATGACAGAGAGGTAGCAACACAAGGATGGAATTCAGGATACTCTCAAAAAATAAGGAAAAAAAAGCTAATTTCATAATTCATACACTCAGAAATATGCATGTGTGAGAAGTCCCCAGCAGTGATAGCTCTGCACACCGTGACACTTTCCCCAGTATGTTGTACAGTTCCTGTGGTCCTCATGCAAGTACCCAGTTCTTCTCCAGGCAGACAAATCCCAGGTTCAGCACTGCAGTCTTTGGCACCCACATTACTTCACACTGTGATGACTGCAGTGTTGTTGACCTTTATTTGCCATTGTGGTTAACAGCAGTATTAATCTCATCCAAAAAAACCCCACATGAACAGAGGAAAAAAAAACCCAACTGAAAACCAGCTCCTTCCCTGCTCCAGCAGAAATCAGCATGCTCAGTCCCAATGGTGCTGAAATTTCTTATGCTATTATTTGACATAGTAAAGCTTGAACTATGAGAAACTCAAGTCATGTCAAGAAGATTAATAATCCCCAAAGGTGCCCACATACTGCAGCTGATAACACCATTCAGCATCACATAGACTGATTTTGCCAGTTAATTCAGGCCTTACCTGTACATAAGTAATGAATGAGTAACACTGTGGGGTCAAATGGGAACCTGAGAGCTTCACCTGCAAAGGAGCAGAGAGGTTGGTCTTACTCCTAACTCGAGGCAATGAGCCATTTCCTCCAGCCCTTTGCTCACACTCACCAACTTTTCTAGCCTTCCTGGAATCGTATTTGAGGTGTTGCGACAAGCTTGGATATACTGCAAGAAAAACATAAGATTCTTCTAGGTGTGCTGTCCCCATCCTGTACCCAGGCACAGCACGAAGCAGCTCATCCAACAGCACAGTGGGGAGGGCAAGATTTGCAAGAACTATCCTCTCCAGTGGCTTATATATCCCAAATGCCATGTCTTCATTCAAGAGCTGTGAGAGGAGAGCTCTGGGGTATTCACCACCTTGTCTCCAAGGAGCTCCACTGACCTGTTTTTATGGCCCAGTTCCCCCAGGCCCAAAGCTTCAGGCTTCGATGGGAATGAGTGTCAAGGGTAGGATTGATGAGCACTGTGAGAACAGTGCTAGCGGTCTTCATTATGGCAAAGGGTTGTGTAGAGGAACCCACAAGATACACTGAAAAAAAGCCACTCCAAGCCAAATTCAGCTGGAGAGAAGTTTTCCTTTTTTTCCACTAGTACAACTATCGCTGCTCAGAAAGGGCATGAAATTAAAGGCATGAAAGCTAACAGAATAAAGGCTCAACTGCTGCAAGAGATCAACAGCCTGAGCACAGCTGCTGCCAGGGGTCACTGTGAGCTTGCTGCAGCAGATGGGGAGAAAGTTTTTAGCTTGTAGCCAGCCCACTGCCAGCACAGCACACTCACGTGTTTGATGAGGGAGGTGAGAATTGCGTATGTCTTGCTGAGGCTTCTCAGCAGTGTGTCCACACAGCTCCCTGCTGGGAGTGCAGTCTGTACCAGCTCATGATAGACTGTCAGCAGAGTTCCCAGCTGCAGAATTACACCTTTCTCCAGAGCCTGAGTTTGGTTTGATGCCTGAGAAGTGTCTTCTAGAAGAAAGGGATTAATACCTGGTGAATATGTCTAATGAATCCAGTTATGCAGGTGGGAGGCACAAAGCATCTTTGTGTCTGAAGCACAAAGCTCCTGTGTGGCACGGGGAAAATAATCACTGGAGGGATTTTTGTGACAACACCCTTATCTTACACTGTTTATGTGGAACCAGCTCAAGGGAGAGTTTAACCTGCCCTCAGATGATGCTACCTCAAAATCTCAAAATAGCTTTTTTATCTCTGTCTTCATCTGTGTTTGACAAAGGTGTAACACTAAGAACTGGACTGCTTTTATTACCTGATGTGTCTGGCCCCAAACTGGTGAGTTTCTTGATAAGCCAATCCACCTCTTCGAGGACCTTATCCACCTGACCCAGAACCAGCAGCTAAGACAGAAACACCAATAACAAAACAGGTGTTTGGAGGAGTTTGGCACAACAGAAACCTGCAAGCTGCTTGCAGCAGAGTAGCCATGGACACTACAGGTTGTTCCACACGCATTATTTTGACTCACACAGACAGTGGGGGCTGCAGTCTTGGCATTCACTATGGCAAAATGGCACCGACCCTCTACTTCTATGTCCTGGTCAGAGAAGAGAAAACAAATTCTTTAGCTGCTGTCACATTGCCTGCACCAGAGATGCACTCAATTCTGCCCTGGCAGCACTGTGTGATGAAGAGCTAGGCTGATTCTGCATCATACCTGGTCTATGTCTCCCAGGCAAGCGTGGATGTCCTGTGCGAGTTCCCGCAGAAGACCGACAGGACTCTTGTACAGAACGTGGACACTGAAGAGCAGAGACAGCAAACCCTTGCAGCAAGCAATATCCTCTATGGGGAAGGGAAAACAACACATTAGCAGGTGCAGAGCTCCCCTAGCTATTTAGGAACATCAGACATCCAGTGAGGGAAAGTCTCAGATTCATCTGGATTTAACAGAAATGATACACAGTAGGTGAAAATCCTATCAAAATACAGCAGTTCCAAAAGCAGAGTTTAAAGCATCAGGCATCCCATAAAATAGTGCAAGGGGAAGTATGGCACACTGGAGCCCTCAGCTTATAGAAAAATTGTGACCAAAAGCACTGAGGAAGTGCAATACCAATTCTGGCAAGAGCACTATTTTTCCAGAGTATAAATCCTGATTTGAGCCTAAATAATGAGGGAGAAAAGTCAAGTAAGTGAGTGGTTTCCTCTTCCTCAGCAACGCTGATAGCTTCAGAGATGGAGTTCCTTCCTTAATACTTATGCTAATAACCACAATGTCATGGCAATCTGCCACACAATATATCTTACCAGAATATATCTTACCAGAGGTAAAACCAGGACAGACAACAGCAGAGCATCTAAGGGTCTAATGTCAGACCTCACACATCACATCTAAACGTGCTCCCCAAAGCTTACTTACCAAGAGCATTTTCCTTGCAAATTTTGACTGTCCAAGTCAGGAATTGAAGGAACTAAGGGGAGAAAAGACATAATGACTTTGAAACAGAATTCAAAGCACAAAATTAATAATAATAAAAACTGAAGACAATGAATCACAGCAAAGGAAGATCAGTGGAGTTCCCTTCTGGCAGAAGGCACCCAGTGGTGCTCTGTGAAGTCCCACAAGGGACACTTTACCTACTAACAGGTGAAGAGCTGAGATCCAGGACAAGGGAATGGCTATACATTCCCTTGGACAGAGTAACAGCTCCATTTAATTTAAGGTAAATGATGACTCCAGACTTCTGGCACACTTAGTGCAGTTCCTAGCTTGTAAAATTGGGGCACTTTAGAAAATGACTCCTTGCATAGAAGGAATTAGGCACTCAGCCAGTTTGGACTGGACACAAGTCTGCTGGCCTTTTTTTGCCTCTATTCCCATGTGGAAGCAATACCACAACTAGGCTCTGTTAGGAGATACTGCTCAGGCAAACAAGACATTCAGATGCCCAACAGCAGGATCAGAACATGCAGGAGTGGGATGGGAAGACAACTTGCTCTTAAGTGTCCTTGCAGGTGTGTGACAGCAGAACCCTTGGCAGTGTAAGCAAACAGCCCCTTTGACACGGTGTGGTCTGTGGGAGGAGGCAGGACACACACAGGTCAGAGCCTGCAGGTGTTAACCCAATCTAATAATCTCCTTCCCACACCTATGGCTACAACACCCTTCCCTGCCACCATATGAAGCCTGTGAAGTACCTGCTGTGAAGTCGGATCCAGGAGTTTGGACAAGGTGGAGAGAACTGTGATGAGTGACTGTGTTTCCTTGGCATTGAAGTCATCTTCAGCAGTGCTGAGCTGGTTCACCAGGGACCTCTGATCACAGGAAGGAAAACTGTCCCTGAGTGTGCACATATGTTGCAGAAGCAAACAACCAGAAGCTGCAGCAGATAAAGGGATCAGCAGCAAGGAGAATGACAAAGAGTATAAAAAGAGGACTCTTCTAAAGAGCAAGTGCTGGGTTTTGTTAGGAGTGCTTACAGAGAGGCCTGCATATGACTCAATGTGGCATTTACAACACTCAGGTAAGTTTATGCCATACTGAAGAACCTGTAGTTCTGTAAACCCCATGCACATCCATCCAGCTCTGCACAGCACCCAAAGAAGGATCCCTTAGGGATCAGAAACTTCTCTGAACTGCTGGTGAATCAGTGCTACAGTTACTATCACATACTCAACCCTGTGGTCAAGCAAGCCACAGAGAGCTAGCAGAGTTTTCTGCCAGAATTCCAAGTGCCTTGGAACGCTTGCAGCACACAGTGGTACTCACCTGAAACTGTCGGATCTGGAAGGAAGCTTTCTCCGTGACATTAATATCCGCTTCTTCTGCGTCACCATCAGTAATATCTGGCAGAGACAGAGAGGTGCAGAAAAAAAAGCTAAATGCCAAGAGCAGAATACAGGATTTATTTCCAAAAGTGGGAAAGACTGCAACTGCTCACAGCTAGGGGAGGAATACAGACTGCAGAACTGTGGTGAGCAGAAAAATGTGTTAAAGACAAACTTCAAACAGATGAATGCTATATCAGACCCCAACTCTCCTCTGCTGACAGACTGAGAGCTCTATAAAAGCAGGTAAAGATATCTCTGGAACTTGTCTCTGGTGTGAAAAATCAATGCTACTAAGCCCATTTTGTTACTGACAGACAAGGACCAGACCCTCTCCCTAGCTATGGATAAAGGGCACTGTGCCCCTAAGTGCCCACTCACAGGCTGGAACATGGAAGCTGGAAACCAGAGCAGAATTGTCCCACATGCCTACCCAGGGCTTGCAGAAACTGGGGGATCCTGGCAGTGTACAGCTGCTGCACCGTGTTGAAGATCCGCAGCAAACCTTCCAAGCACAGAAGTGAAATGCTTTTGCCCTTCTTCTTCCCTGATTCTTCAACAACAGTGGGAATTGAAGTGTACCTCCAAAGCAGAACCCTGTGAGATGGGAGATGAGTTAACATCACACACCCCAGTAAAGCTGCCTGCACAGGGCAAGAACTAGATTCTACTCTTAGGATCATATTTTTAATATAACTAAATCAGAAGGTCTATTTCCTACAGCAAAGTGGTGGGAGAAGAGATCCATTTTTAAGAAGATTTTATTTCAATGTCAGCAAAACAGCTACTGCATTCTTCCTGCACAGCTAAATAATTTAATTCTTTCCAGGTGCCAAGAGACCTTCCAATCCCATTTCAAGTCCATCTTTCTGCACTCATTTCTTCCACCCAGCTTTCCTTCTTTCTCAGACTGCCCAAACCCTGACCACTGAGGTCAAATCTGCCAGTGACAAAAAGAGCTTTTCTCTTGGCAGTTTGGATCTGTGAAATGTCAGATATCACTACAGGGCTCTCTATAAATAAAATCAGAAAGGTAAAGGCAGGCAAAGCAAAGTGGAAAGCTGTGAGGAAAGCAAAATTGTTTGGCCCAAAGGAGACTTTTCTATTTGTAGGCAAACATCTTTTCCCTGCTCCCCTAAGCCCACTTCTTCCCTTTTATGTTCCCTCTCCTTTCTTCTCATTAGTTCTGTCGCCTGCACAGATGATCTTATTCTATTTCAATGTCCAATCACGCAAAACATGTAGCTCACATGTAGTCCTAATGACTGCAACAAAAATAGCCTCTATTATTTGGGGTGAGACACAAAACAGGCATTATGCATGGCAGGGGTAATTTGCATTTTGTGCTCTCTGCTGACTGGGATCTGAAAGGACCCCATGCAGATATGACCTAGATTCCAAAAGACATTTACATGGTTCACATTCTTAGATTTCCAAAGGATTAGATGCATGAATGTCTTCAAGCATCTTGCAGAAGTCCTAAACAAATGTTTTCTAAAGCTTGTGTCCCTCATACATCTGTTTTGTTCTGTAGCTCAAAGTGAATTTTAACTTCACTGCATTCCACAGGCCTCAAGAATCCAGCCTGTAACCATCCTACCTCCTCTGTGACAATGAGTGATGAAACAAAAGTCAGAAAGAAGCTGAAAATGAGAGTTTGATGGCATTTGGTTCTTCCAGGCCAAGTACTGTTATTAGAGCTGTATCACTCACTCTGGCACAGAAACTGTAGTGCCTCCACTTAATTTCTCAGCAGCAAAGAAAGGCAATGACCTCAACCCAGGAACAATAGCTGTTTGAAGCAGTTACAGACTACATTCTTCTTTCAAAACCCTCCCTGAGAATCAAAAATGCCCCAAATGCATTGCTGATGTTTTCACGTGCCACAGTGACTCACTGTGTGATTTTGCAGAGGTTCTGAAACATCTTCTCTGGATTCTGTCCGTCTGGTCCATCAGTTTGCCCTGTCTCCTCCAGCTGCTGCACCTTCTGCAGAGCGACACTGACAGCATAGCGCAGGAACTCTGTGCTGGAGCGCAGGACTGCCAGGCTCTCCTCATGGCTCTGGGCACTGTCCCTGAAGAACCAAGAGCACAGAAAAAGCACAGGGATGGCCTATGAGATTCAAAATCTAAACATGCATTTACAAGTAAAATCATTGGCTGAACTCAGGGTGGAAAAGACCCTCTGTTTTGGTAGCTCGTAGTGACCACTCAGAGGATAGAGTTCCACCAGCCTTTCCAAACACACTAATAGGCATGGTTTGAATTGATGTCTGGCTCTGCTCCACTGAAGACAGGACACCTTCTCACCTGAACAGAGCTGTGAGCAGAGTAGATACAAAACCCATGGACAGGAAGCTCCGTGCAGTTTTGTTGCCTGAGGTAGATTTGTTCTTTCCAGCTTTCTCCTTCAGGATTTCAGAGAGTTTGTTGTAACATGTGAACAGGCCCAGGACATCCTCAAACTTGTTCTTACTGCAATAAAGTAGTAGAAAGTATTAATGGAGAAAATCCAGTCTTAGAGTTTCCTATTTGGAGCTTCAGTTGCCAGATTATACAATGACACTTCCTAAATGATGCAACAATGACCTATGACATATCCAGGCCGTCCTAACAATGTATACCTCATCCATTCCTCCTCGACCTGCTCCTCTACAAAATGTCAGATCTCATCTCCCACAACACGTGACATTCAAAAGGAAAACACTCCCCAAGACTCTGTGAGTGGCTGTGCCACAAGGCACTCACTCAGAAGACATCACTGATTGTGTGTTGGCACTGCAGTGGGGCTGTACTCCAGAGAGGTAGGCAAATAATAGCACAGCTAGTGCTGGAGGGTGAGGTTTGATGTTTTACCTGAAATTCCCGACGTTGAAATTGTACTCAATCAGAACCTCACAAATCCCCATGACCTGAATGGCATAGATGTTATTTTTCACACCAACACCAGAAGACAGAGAAAAATCTGCCGATTTATCCTGAGAGGTAAAGGAAACAAGTGAAAAATCTTTTCAAAACCTGACAAGAACTCAGCGTCTTCTTCCACTGAGTCAAACTGAAAATCTGATTTACCAGTTCAAAGTCTTCCAACTCGCTCTTGATCATTCGTCGTGTGACAGATTCTAGCATGTCTTCAAAGTTTTGCACAAATCCCCTCCTCCTCCTCCTCCTCCTCCTCAGCTCCTTGGCATAGATGCACAGTGCTCTTATACCAGGCGAGACAGTGTTGGATACAGCAGAGCAGATGGGCCTGAAGGAAGCAGCCACACAGTCACACTCAGCCTGCAAGCTGAAGGTCACTGGCAGAAGTGGACATGGGGACAGGCTGTTACAGTTGGATGCAAAGAGCCATGACTGCCTTTGGAGTTCCACATGAATCTCAAGAACATGCCTCATCCCCAGAATGAGGGGAGCAGCCATCCTACACACAGCTGCCCAATTCTAACTTCAGACAATGTTCTCTGCCTGAGCCTGCCTAGATGGGATGTATACAGAGAATTCCGACTGCTCCCTCCACCTCAGCTGCTGAAGCGGATGGAAAGGGAATTTCCAAAGGGACTCTCACTCTAGATGAAGTGTCTGTTCCCTTCCCGAGTGTGCTACTGCAGCACAGCATGCAAGTTTCCTTAGGGGAAAACAAAGTGATTAATTTGAATTTGTTCCCTCGGAAGTCCAGTGAATCGTTGAAGTCTCATCTCCAACAATTTTAAAAGAGCCAAACCAAAGGGCAGATTCTTCCCCCTGGTCCACACACACTGCGCAACTATTTTATGTGGAGTTAGGTTGAAGGAGGGAAAAAACCCCCACAGGGTGAGCTCAATAGAGGAAAACAGAACTACACTGTTCCTAGAGCGTTTTTCACACAGGTCCTCACAACCACCATGCTTGCGGAGCTCTAATAGATAGCCTGAGGCAGAGGTGAGATGCCCAGCTCTATTGTCATTAAAGGAATCACTCCAGGCTAGAAGAGACTGAAGAAACACAAGGTATTCAGCTCATGTAGCAGGACAACTAAAATGCTATATAACAGATGAGCTTGCAGCTGTGGCCAGTCAGTATAGCTCTTACCAGTGGTTCTTGCAGAAAGATTTGATCTCCTTGAGCCATAATACATCCCTCCAGTTTCAGTGGAGGCAGGAGGTCTTGCTGGGGCAAGTAATATTGCTTTATCTGTCACAGAAAACAAGATATAAAAATAACCAGTTACTTGGTAACTGAGCCTCTTAGGATGTTCAAAAACAGAATACAATAATCTTTGTACCCCATTCTACAGAGCAAAAACTGGCACTGGAATAATGGGGCAGTACATGAGCCACATCATCTACTCTACTAGTGATTAAAATCCCCTCTGGAGTTGTACGTGCATTTCAGCCAGGACATGTCACTGCCCTGAACCAAGGTTATCTGACCACTTTTTGCTGTGTTGCCTCAACACTTGCACTTCACCTGCAGTGCTACACATCCTCTAAACAGAAAGGAAAAGTAACTGTGGCTGCTGCCTGCCACCCACACCAGCACCCATCCCTGCCATGGCACTCAGCTTCTTGCCCTAGGGTTGCAGACAGTTGTGGAGGCTGCACTTGGCATGAAAACAAATCAATGAGAGATGGTGTTTGCACCAGTTCCTGGCTGTTTGGCATGCCACAGGAAGGAGGTATGCTCTGAGTGCTGATGCAGGATCAGAACCAAAAAGAGAAAGTTATACATATAATGACACTATAAAATTTTATACATTTACACCAACTTCTTATTAAGTGCCCTCTGCTACCCAAAAGCTGTCTTGCCTCTGTTCACATTCCTTTCTCAGACCCTATACTGTCATGGGAAAGCTGGAATTAGTCAGCATGAACTCTATGGATGATTAAAGGGAAGAAAATTACTTGTCTCAAAGAAAGCACAGCCTGTCCAATGGATTGAGGAAATGTGATTGTCTTGTTGCCATGAGCAACACTGTTGGGGGATGAGTTAATCCTCCCAGATCCTACATGGACTTGGGTATTCTCCCAATGGGAGGACAGCAATAATAATTACTGTGTCAGCACACATCCTTGGGGAAGTATGGGAGGGTAACTGCTGTACACTAAGGAACAGGGAGAACACAAAGCACTTCTCTGGGCTCCCACTTTGCACAGCACCTAAGAACTGAAGTGTTGGAAAGAGCTTCTCTTCCACCTTCTGACAAGTCTGAACCAGTCTCCAGATGTTTACCTAGTCTGCTCTCTCAACACAGCAGGGATTTGAACACCTTCTTAGGGAAGTGTCACAGCACTTAAACATGTTTCCAGTGTAAGGGAGAACTATTTTCCCAATATTTGACCTGAATTGTTCGCTATAGTGGTTGCAGTGTAGAATTCTTGGAGTCCCTGCAGCCCTACCATGAGCAGTACCTCACCTGGGACAAGAGTGTTTCCATTACAGAGCTGGCCAGCTGGGAGTTCCTGCGAAGGACATCATAAAAACCCTGTAGACAGGAAGGAAGGACAAGTTGGCTGACACAACAGGGAAAATGAACCACAGGCATAATAAGTTGGCGTTGTAAGACAGCGACACTTTGGCACCACAAGGAATCATGAGGAAGGAACCATGAGGAAGTAACAATGTGCTCAGTGTAAAACTCTATACCTGGCAAAGCAAAGGCACCACAGAAAGAAGGTATGAATCAGAAAGAGTATGACTTTCCTCACAGGGGCCCTCTCACAAGCTGTATCTCCCTAGCAGCAGTGGCATCAAGCCCAGAGTGACTTTCCCTGCTATTTAACACTAGCACTAGATCCAACTTCAAACTGTGAAATCCTGCTTCAAAGGCAAAACAAGCCAGTGAGGAAACTGTAGGAGGCAACAAATCCTGCAGACTGAGAAACTCAGTGGATGGATAAAGCAAGCACAAGTTTTCTAGCAACAGCGACGAACACACCCAAAACTTGCAGCTCACCAAAGGTCAATCCAACCAAGTCAAGAAGGAAACAAAATCTCTCTGACCTGAACACTTTTTTTTTCCTCAAGGATCTCTCTGACCTGAACACTTTTTTTTTTTCTCAAGTTGGTACCCCATGGCTATCTCAGGAGCTAAGATATGCACCCAAAAATGGCCCTTTATAATAGGCCATTTGGCACAAGAAACCTAAGGGACAGACAAGCTTTTATAAAAAGTTGGAAAGGAAGACAGATCCCTGATGCAGTGTCTAAGAAAGTTTCTCCATACTCTCCAGTCAGGATTTTCTTTGGAGCCCATCATTAACTCCCAGCACCTCTGCATCTATCCAATGCCTGTTATACCACTCCTCCTCACTGGGCAAACACACTGCCCATTTCCTAGGCCACACCACAGGAAAAGACTTGGACACATTTTTGCTCTTATGCAATGCATGAGCTGAGGAAGATACATCAACATGTCCTTGGGCTTATAATGGTCCAAAAAAAATGAAGCAGGACTAAAAAAGAAATAGTCCTTAGTACATGTGTCCCATGAAGAACATAACTGGGCTGATAGGTTGTTTTCCACAATAATGTGATCATTATTTACCTGAGGCCACAGTAGAATCAGACTACAGAAGAGCTAGTGGCTGTTTTAAAAGGAGAGTGAAGAAACCACGTTTACCTCATATAGCATCAGTCGAACATCGGCTTGTTGGCTCAAGCATCGCCTCAGGCTGCCCAGGATTTCAAGGCAGAAGGCCTCATTAGCTGCAGAATTATAGCAGGCATGAACATCTGCCTGGACCTGAGAGGGAATACTAGTCACGTTATACTGGGTACAATTCTCAAACATCACAACACAGACGTAAGGTGGTAAGAGGCCTGACCCCTGAACAATCACTGGAATAGTCCCTAGTGTGCTGCCAGGCTCCTTATCAACATCATGGAGCAGTGGGATTGCTCCCCAGAACACTGGTGCGATGAGAGAGAATGACTCTGAGCAGCAAGGTCCCTAGACCAGCTTCTCTTTGCACACTGAACTTCCCAAAGCTTTCCTTTCAGGACTAATCCTTACTGAAGTTGTATATATATTCTGGGAAACAGTCCCCTCTTGACTTGTTTCAAACAGTGCATACTAGACACGAGGCTGTCTCATATATCCACACCAGGGACTGCAGAACAGCACTTACCTGAGTGGCACCAATGGCCTGGCTGCACTGGGAAGTGGACAAGCTGCCCAGGATCTTAAAATTTCTCAACAGAAGCAAAAAACCAGCAACTGCAGCTTTACGAGCATCGAGCTGCCTGGGAATCAGGACAGGAAAGAGAACCATAAGGAAACATGGAAACAAGAAGCTCAGAACTCAATACAAGATCAGTTCGGCAATGAAAAAAAGACCATAAATACAGAGTGCCAGGGCCCAGTTGAACTGTAATCCCCAAGAGAGCAGCACAATTTCCAACAGCCAAGAGCTTGGCAGTTTTCTGGGAACAATCTTGCTCTACACTCTCACAATATTCCATTTCCATTCTGTCCTTGCAATGCTCACACTCAGGGAGAGCCTCAGGCCTGGACCCAAGTGTTAAGTGTCCCTTGAAATCTGGAATGGGAGTCTCATAGACCTCAGAGTTGGAAAAGTCCTTACAAAAAGCTGATCCTCTGCTCACAGAAACACCAGGTCTTTCCCAAGACCAAGTCCTTTGCCCTGAATAATAATCCTAAATTTTGAATTCTGTATTCGTAACCAGGCAGCCACTGCCCAACCCAATCCAGTCTACAACCACAGCAGGATGGTTTGCTCAAAGCATTACCAAGGCAAGGCTGCTT
Organism: Acanthisitta chloris; assembly: GCF_000695815.1. NCBI lineage: Eukaryota > Metazoa > Chordata > Aves > Passeriformes > Acanthisittidae > Acanthisitta > Acanthisitta chloris. Next base: position 8,560 of record NW_008653679.1, on the reverse strand, counting down.
CTCTACCACCCTGAAAGGGACCAGAGGGAAGGTGACAGCTCAGCATTCTGATCAGGGGTTCCTTCCAGACTCTCCCTGGATGTACTCAGCTGTGTAGACACATGTTGGAATTGGTTTTAATTTTGCCTACTTATTTGGAGTTCCTAACAGCTTTCTGAATTTGCAAAGCCCGTTCAGCTGGGAGATGGGATTTGTGTCTCAGTTCAGTAGAGCTGTGACTGCACTAGAGCCCCAGGCTAAAGGGGTAGGAGATGTCACCATCTAGTTATGCAAAGAACACAGGAAGGAGACATGTAGCCAAAATAAAAAATATTTCTGCTCCAAAACCCATAAATGAGTCGTGCAAACCTTTTCAAAGAATTCCCTTCCCAGCTTACCTGGAAAAGATAGCTTTTTGGAGAACAAGTATCAGGGAGTCCCTCACTGACATGCTGACTTTGAGCAGAGGCTGGAAAGGAAAATAACCTTTGGAGAGAAAAGCACTAAGGCATGCCAAGCCCTTGGGGCATATGAGCTCATCTTCCTCAGGCCCATCTGGCCCTGCATTTCCAACAGTGTCATCAGAACAGTGGGAGAACCAAAGCATTTTAAAATAGAAAATGAAACCCAGAGAGCTGTAGCAGTGAGACATCTTAGCAGGTTAGTGAGGACACACTGCAAGGGATTGGGAAAATAACTGTTATCCCCAGGTTGCATGAAACAGGTAAAAGTTTAACACCAGGGCAATATCTCAGCCCAAACAAAGGGAAATACTGACATGGAGTTTGGAAGGAGAAAAATCAACATGACAGTTACAGCTGTTCAGCTAAACACTGTATGCTTAGTTTTCTACAGGGTGTAGCATCTGGGCATCTTCCAGATGAAAGGTCAGCACAGAGCAGTTTTGGTCCCATGCCAGACCACACCATATGCTTTTTGCTAGAGGGCGCATGCAAATCCATGCTTGAAGAACAGTTCTATGCTACACCGAACAACCTACAGCACAGTATGAAGGCTTATTTCAAGAGGAGGGCTATCAGATCATGCATATAATTGTGGCCCAGAGCTGTCACTGGAACTAAACTAACAAGGATATTCATGGAGAAATGCAAAGCTTTACCTGTACTGCCCGGAGCAGCCCTTGCACTGTGTCGATGGGCAGAAAGGACAAATTGTCAAAGGTCTCTGTGACTTTGGAGGATGAAGTCTGAAGCACAAGAGGAGCAGACACAACAATGTTGGACAGCAAGTCTGAAAAATAAGACAAAAGGGGCACCTGCTGCCAAAGGGCCACAAAAGTCTGAGCAAAAGGTGTCTGTAGAGCTAACAAACACAGTCTAATCAAAGACCTTTCCTTACACAGAGAGGTCATGATGGGATGAGCATCAAAAATCTGAGTTCTGCTGCAGCACCAAGTGTGAAATGCTCCCAGCCCAGCTGAAGGACCTCACCCCACCAGAGGGCACTGAGGTGTAAGAGAAGAGGTTGCAGTGCAGACATCTCTGGCAGTGCCAGTGGCTCCCAAGCACTTGCCTAAGGCCGAGGAGGAAGGCAGGCTAGGAACATTTAACAGATTACTGACTGACTTTCTGTGCGTCAGCTGTTCCATGGCAACTGCCTGCAAAGACACTTTTCACCTGGGATGAATACAAGGTAATCTGATGCAGCTGACACCTCAGAAAGAGCAAAAGGAACAACTTATTTTCTTGGTATCAGATCACTCCAGCAGGAGCTCCAAAAAGCCAACTGTATCTTGGGCTGCATCAAATGCAGCATGGACAGCAGGTTGAAGGAGGTGATTCTGCCCTTCTAGTCCAATCTGGTGAGACCCACAGGGTCCAGCTCTGAGTCTAACATAAGAAAGACATGGACTTGCTGGAGCAAGTCCAGAGGAGGCCATAAAGATGCCTCAAGGACTTTTGCTAAGGAGACAGGCTGAGAGAGCTGGGGTTGCTCAGCCTGGAGGAGAGAAGGCTCTTGGGACACCTTGTTATATCCTTTCAAAACTTAAAAGGGGCTTATAAGAATGACGGGGACAGACTTAGCAGGGCCTGCTGTAATAAGACAAGGGGTAATGAATTTAAACTAAAATAAGGTAGATTTAGGCTACACACAAGGAAAACTTTTTTTTACAATGAGGGTGACAAAACACTGGTACAGGTTGCCCAGAAGTGGTGGATACCCCATCCTTGGAAATATTCAAGGTCAGATTGGATGGGGCTCTGAGCAATGTGGTCTAGCTGAAAATGTCCCTGATCATTGTAGAGAAGTTGGACTAGATGACCTTTAAAGGTCTCTTCCAACCCAACCCATTCTACGATTCTTTAATGTGTTCTGAGGAGCTCTGTTGTGACTGTCCACAGAGAAGGGCACATTTTTCCCCTCTTTCCTGTTACCTATGAAGTGGCTGACAGGAGATGCTGCTTTCGTGAGGACTCTGTTCAGGACTTGCTCAAGAAGATCACTTCTGATGGGCTCATGAACCTGAAATGAGAAAGAACAATAAATAAAAATCAAAACTTTTAATAGATTTCTGTACCTCAGAGCACAGGCGTCCTGCAGTACAAAGCAAATCCAGCTCTGACAGGTAAGGTGAGATGGTCTCCACAAGTCCCCTTTTGGCTAAATCCACGGATTGCTTCAGATTTTATCCCAGGACAAATCAGAACCAGCACTCAGAGGCACACACATTACACCCAGAACATAATGGGTCAAACTGTCTATGGGATGCAAATTTATAAGTTTAGTGAAGATGCTGGTTTCAGTCCCACCTCTGATAGACTTTGTACCTCTGAATTTCCCTGCAATTTCTTGGAAACTGTAACAGGGATTACACAAATATCATGGCAGCTGGAACAGATCAGGATTAGGTCTCTGTGAGGATGGTCTCTTCCAGCTGGACAGGAGCAATAGGAGATTAAATCTAGTATTGTTAGCAAAACCCTCCTGATGGATGCAGGAGGCAAAGTTTTGACACCATTTATCAAGAGAGAGTAACAACAGAGTTGTTCTCCCCCTCAATAAAAACCACTCTCCAAAACATACACTACCTTAAATGTTTCCAGCAGGATACTTGCTCCCAGCTTGCAAGCCTGCTGGGCTGGCATTTTTGAAAGGCCATGAGTGGTATCAGCAGCTTTTCCTCCAAAGGGCTTTTTTGGTTCATATGATTCCATTAGGCTGAAGCCAAGATCCACCAGGCCCTGAGTAACATGGTCCCAGCCAAATGCACTGAGGAGATCATTAAAAAGATCAGGAGAGAAACAACTGAGTCACAGAAAAGTTTATATTAAAGCAGTCTGAGCTAAAATCTTCTGCAGTTAGTCCAGGGTCCAAAGCAGTAGTGAGAGACACCTGATGACAGCAGGGAAGATGACATCCCTCACAACACTGTGATTGTCTCTAGGCTGAGGGACAGATACTCAGCACAACACCTCTTGCAGTCCTGGTTCTTTAACCATCAGATTAGATTTTCTGTAGTCCAAAGATTTTCTCGCTATGGGGGATGATGTGCACTCATGATCTGAACATGACAGTAGGCTGCAGTCAGGATGCACCAATATCCTACTCGATCCCAAGATCTTCAAGTCAGAGAGGATAGAAGAGGAATGCCTTCCATCAAACTAAAGGACAACTGGTGACAGACCACAGCTATCCCCCCAGGATGTTTAAAGGACTAACAGTGTGGGGGAAGAAAACAGTGAACCTATCCCTCATCCCTTGATCAGAACACAAACTGCAGCCAGCAGTGTGACTCACATTATCAGCTGCTGTACCAGGAAGAAACAGATCAGGTCCTGATCAGTTTAGTCCTTTGTACCACCAGGTTCTGAGATTTGAGGTAGAAGGAGCAGATTTATACAACTGCATTTTGTTGCTTTTTTTTTCCCCCTAATTCACCAATATAAGACTGGGATAAAAACTTTGGATATTGACACTGATCCCTGCCAGCACATGCTCAGCAGTATTTAGTGTCCCAGTGTTCTAGTGAGGCTGAAACTCTCCCTCCTCCCAAAGCCCATTGAAGGTTCTGCAGCACGTGGCAACAACTCACCTATTTTTCACCACTTCCAGAATTACAGTGCTTACATCATGTTGTTGGGGAAACAAATCCTGCAGAAACTTGGAGGCCTGAAGGAACTGCAGGTCCTTGCAGCTTCTTGTGATTGATGTTTTCAAGAAATCAAATATCTGGAACATAAAATCATTAAGTGTGAGGAAATGATCTTTGAAATGGGACCTGTATAGTCTTGGGTATGTTCCAGTAAGAGCACCAGCCAGACCACAAGTTCCAGTACAGCCTGCCAAAAATCTTAACTCACTTCTTTCTCAGGACAAATACACCAGCCTCATTAAATGCCTCAAGGAGGGTAACTTGCTGCCAGATGCTCTTCAGGCGGCCACCACAGAGCCAAAACATTAGAGAAAGAAGTTGCTTTTTTTCTTACCAACCCACAGGAACCACTACTCTGGAAAACTGTGATATTCCTCTGGGGTCTTTTATAGTATTCAGTAGAGTGCAGCATACCAATGATCTAACTGCCTCCCCACAAGCATCCTGAGACAATTTTAAGTGTAATTCTGATGGGACTATGACCTAACCATGCTTCCTTTCCAAGGAGTGCAGAGTATATCACCATGGAAGTTCTCTGCAAGATCACCCCCCACATACCTGCTCTTGTAGCCTGTGTTTTACTGCAACCGATAGCAGAAGAGCCACGCTGAAGGGACACAGAGCTCTACCAGGGTCCTTCTGCTGCTCAGTCTAGAAAACAGCAATTAGCAGTCAGAAAGTTTGTTATCTTCAACTGAAGCATCCTGCAAGTTCAGGAAGCCATCAGGTACATGCCTCTTCAAGCATATCACAGCACTCGTTAAAGGGAACATGACTGTGTTATAAAAATGATCAAATCCCTTCTCCAGGTAGCCAACTCAGTTTTAAAAACCCTGCTTCAACATCTTCAAGAGCAGTGCCTGCACCATCTTTGCCACACCTTTAGATGTCTGATTAGTTCCTCGCCCAGGTCCTGGTCCAGGTTGATGACAGAAACAATGTGGAGAATAACGGTGCCTTCCACGTGGCGGAGTTGGTCCAGGGGCATTGTGGCTATCTCAAAGTCCACTGACCTGTTTTATCAGAAAAAAAACCCAGGCCATACAAAGCCATAAATCATTGATTAGGTATTAAGGAGGATGTACCTCTACAAGGTTTAACAATTCAAATTCAAGGAGCCCTGGGCAGGACCAGGATGATTACCAATATACATGTAGTAAAGAAAGAGGATGACAGAGCAAGAACTTACTGTGTAACCTTCTGTTCTTCCTTCTGTCTCTTATCCAGCTGATTGAAAAAACTGATGATTCCTTCCAAAACAGCCCTCTTACTGCCCTGCAAGGTAGGACATTACACTAAGCCACTGCAAGACCCACTGTCCACACCAATCACAAATCTCATGATATCCTTCATTTCCCTCCATAAATCACAAGGGGGGCCCTGTACGGCTCATTTCCAGGCAAAGCCACTCTGATTTAGTTTGCCTATTTCTTTTGACTGCACTTATCAAAGAACTGGAAGAAACTCAAGCTCTCAGATATCCTGATTGTCTTTTTTTTTTTTTAAATTGTCATTAATTAGAAAGGATCCTTTATGTTATAATCAATTGGGAAGGCTTTCAAACTCCGAACCTTAAATCTAACAATACATTTTGGCCAGTGGACCCAAATGACCTCCTATAACACACATATAATTTTTCTTTGACTGGATCGTTTTGGCATTGACTTGGTCACAAATGAAGCAAGCAAAGAGCCAGATCACCCTGTCAAAGGGCAGAGATGTCCCTGGCAACCTCTGCTTGCAGGAAGAGCACAGGAGATGACACATTCCCAGTACAAGTCAGACTGCAGCCCTGAAGACAGTCATACTGCATGAGCTATTATTATAGTGTGCAACTCACAGAGAGTGAACAAAACCACACTTGAGAACACTGAAAAAAACAATCCTCTCTGCTGACTGCCAGTGCTGTGCTCATCACTTATTTCCCAAAGGTTTTCTTCTCTTCCCACAAGGAAGATTAACATGGTTTCTTCCTCGGAGCACTCAGCCTCCTCAGGCTAAAGGGAGTTAGAGAAAACAAAGCTAACTGATGTCCTGCTGTGTCATGATCACCACAGCATGGTTTGGGAACAATCAGAATCCCTGCCAAAATCCAGCCTGGAGCTCAGTCTGGACATATTTTTCTCTCATGGTATGTACTTAGAGGCAAAGGAGCTCCCACGAGCTTTTACCTTTGCAGAAAGCAGCAGCAGCTGATAGACCAGAGGGGGAATTTCCTGCAGGTCTAGTTTGGAGAACATCCTAAGGATCTTTTCCACCACAAACTGCAGCTCCTCTCCTGAGAGTGGAATATCCCTGTTGAATCAAAGACACTTATCCTTTCGAGAATTGTTGATTTGTCAAGGCTCATTCACACACACAATAAAAACCATGATGCCATGCCCAGCCCTTGGGGCACGACTATGTTTTGTATCCAAATGGATCTGGTGTGGATGTTCATCTACCAACCATCCATGTGGCTGTGCCTGGTATGGTCAGACCTCCTATTTGTACTTTCCCCAAACTACACATACAATAGGACATGGACACGACCATAGCACAAAGCAGTGTTGATGTTGAAGGGAAACAAAATTACCTGAACATGTTGGCAAGATGTATTACACAGTGAGGATCCCACCTGGTGAAACAAAAATGGGTTGGAAGATTGAGAGCAAGCAGGATTGTTGTTTAGTTCTTCCTTCCTACACAATTACACTGTTACACTCCAATGTTAGGATTAGAAGCCAGAAATCATCAGCACCACCCAGACTTGGTGAGTTCTGAATGATTCTGAACTGCTCCAGCCCTTACAATAACAAATACCAAGAAAGGAATAAAAACAAGCACTTCCTGAGACCAGTTCATGCAATGCTCTCACAGGATTTGGGAACAGGGTGCTTCCCAGTCAGAGAAGACACTGTCACAGAGGGCACAGATTCAAAGATGACAGAACAGGACACACAGCTTATCATCGTGTCTTTAACGAAGCACAACATGCAACACAATAGTTTGCCACGTAACTAAGAGCAGGCAGAGATGCACATACTTGCTGGAGCAGAGGGTATTGATCAGCTGTTTCTTAAACTCTTCCCCATTGAGTTCACCTGAAAAAGCAAAAGTCTCAGGAGCTGATTCCAGAGGAAGGGAGAACAGGCTGAGGAGAAGGAGCTGAGAGAGGTTACCTTTTCCATAAGCCAGGCTCTCCTTCGAACTGGCCAGTGCAGTGAGGACAGTGGAAAACAGCTCCAAGGATTTTCCATTGGACAGGTTGCCACCTTTAATAACATCCACAAACAGGTTGGCAAGCTCAGCCAAGGCATGGTCTGGCAGCTGTCGGGCCTGGGAGAACATACAACAGTAGGAAAGAGCCTGAGGCTGTGCACAGAATCCACAATATATATCCAAACTATCATCAAAGAACATTTCTTAGAGTGGAACATTCCCCTTAAAGGGGAGTTCAGCCCTGAGATCTGTTTTGCACTGTCCTTTATAGAACAGTAAATTAACATGATGTAATTATAGGTTTGGAGTTTTGAGTCTAAGACTAGATATCTAAAGACAATCCAATCCACACACAGAGCAAATTCCAACACCTGCTAATTTAGCCCAGGGAAGATCCATGGAAGGAACACAACTCATTTTCTTAGTGGCTTGGTGAAGTATCTCAACGCACATATGAAATGATGCCTAGCAGAGCCCAGGAAAGAGAGCCCAAAGGAGCCTCACCTCCAGCATCAGCAGTCCTATAATTTCAGACACCTTGCTCAAGTGCAGGTCCCCTGACTCCACTAGTGGAACACAGTGCTTGTACACCTGGAGCCTCCGGAGAACACCACTTAGCTGAGAACAGGGGGAGCCTTACAGAGAGCAGATAAGGAGAGAGTAGGGAAAAAAGTTATGCAAGTCACAGCCCAAAGGAGCCTCACCTCCAGCATCAGCAGTCCTATAATTTCAGACACCTTGCTCAAGTGCAGGTCCCCTGACTCCACTAGTGGAACACAGTGCTTGTACACCTGGAGCCTCCGGAGAACACCACTTAGCTGAGAACAGGGGGAGCCTTACAGAGAGCAGATAAGGAGAGAGTAGGGAAAAAAGTTATGCAAGTCACAACCCTAAACTAC
>NW_008653679.1:0-344 GCF_000695815.1 Acanthisitta chloris | reverse complement strand
AACTGTCACCTGACTGCAACTCCCTATTTTATCTATAAGAACAAATTTAAAAAACCAGAGCACAGGAAATTAGAATCTCTTGGATGAAACAGTCGAACACTCAACCCTGTTATCACACCCTGTAGTCCTCAACCTGCTGATGGGGATCAGGAAGTGTCTAAATGTTGACAAGAAACAGCCTAGCAGTTAGTTCTCAGCTGACAGCTCAGTCCTGCTCCAAGGTGCCTAGAGGCTCCCAAAAGCAAAATCCATTCCCACGGGTTCATTACAACTATGTCAGTCCAGCTTGCTACCTCTCCGTGTGTACTTTCGGATGTCATGCTACCCTGTGGCAGCGCTGACGA
>NW_008653678.1:45802-58434 GCF_000695815.1 Acanthisitta chloris | reverse complement strand
AGGGGGAGAAGGTGTATGTTTGCACAGGGGTCTCTTCTCAGAGGAACAAAGCCAAACTAACCCCCATCCAATGTGATTATTAGCACTTGGTATTGATTCTCCAGTGCAGCTAACTAGGAAAGTTCAGGGGCTTTAGTCTGATTTCAGAATAAACTTCATCCATCACATCATTCAGCGAGTGACTATCCTGACTCCCCCAAGAAACAGCTGCTTTGCTGACTTAGGCACATTTGAATCACCCAAGATCAGGGAATTTGCACCCTCCAGGCCAAAGATGTGCATAGAGTACAGCCCAGGTAGGAACTGGTAAGGGATAGAACACTGGGTACCAATCTCTCTAAGGAAAACTCAGACTAGACAATTTCTGCTCCTCATTTTGCCCTGAATAAGCTTCTTTTCCCTATTTTGCCTTTGCATTGCTCTCACATTGCTCTGCCTCATTATGGTGGCTGAGTGCAGTGCCTGGCAGAGTGGCACCCTGACCCCTGGCAGGGCCTGGCAGTGCTGCTGGAATACAAATGCACAGGAGCTGTGGCAGGGCCACCAATTCCCCATCCACTCTGCCATTCCCCACGCTGAGGGCTGCAGCAGCAGCAGCTTTCCCAGAGCTGATGCATTGCAGAAAGGTTTTCCAGGGAGGCAATATCACCTCTCAGGTGTTACATCACTTCTCTGGCTCAGGACCATTGTGCATGTGCCATTCAGTACCTGAGACCACAGTGGCTGTGATAGATGAAGGAACAGATTTTGGACCCTGCTGAGAAATGATGTCAGTCCAGGAGAGAGTTGAACACAGGAGTGAAGCAATAAAGCAACAAACCTGAGTAGGAGTGACTAGAAGTTCCTACAGATAAAAAACTACATAGCTGGGGGCAGAAACAACCTCTGCACACATCTGGGCTGGCTTAGAGCACCAAAGACAAGCCCAGGGTAGAGGGAAGAGAAACCAGCACTAAGCCTGGATGCTTCAAATGCTCTGCCTTGATCAGAAATCCCCTGATAAAGGATTTAAGGAGAAAAGAAGAGGAAAAAAAAGCACCCTGCAAAGCACTGCAGCCCCATCTGTCTCTGCCACCAGCAGGTACATTGGGCACTAAGGAGTTTGCTGTTAGATGCTTTTCCTTTGCTGATTGATGGTGTATCCAGAGTGTTATTAACTGCACTGGACTTTAACACTTTGGGGTGATCTATGGAGCTGTAGCAGCTTTAAAGTATTTGGCACTCCAGTCATGGATTAGAGGGAAGATTGAAGCAGTTCCTCAGAGCATCAGCATCTGTCAAGGTGTGTGTGTGAGCATGGGAAGGGGCTGGAAGGAGCAGCTGAGGAAGGGCAGGTGGTGGTTGCTGCAATGCATCACTGCCCTGAGAAATGAAGGCTCTCCAATTTGTTTCCAGAAGCTCCAGCTGCTCACAGCAGTGAGAAATTGGGTGACCAAGCTCAGGAAATCAGAAGAGGAAGAGAGACAAGTGATGGAAGGAGAAGTAGAATAGAAATGTCAAAGGAGGAGCCTGTTCAGGACACTCTGGAGGAGTGTGAGAACAGATGAGAGCTTGGTTTGCAGGTAGGAGTACCATCCCCAACAGCACATAGCTAACCCTCTCTTCCTTTGGAAGTGACTGTGGAGCCTGAACACCTTATCCAGCATTTCCAAAGGCAAGGGAATGCACAGGGGAGCTCCCACTCCCAGCAACATGGCATTTCATTAGCACTGAGTCTGCCTGGAGAAGGCACAGAATGAGGTTAACACATTTCCCAAGCAGCTCCTGCCCCACCACTTGGCTCTGCAAACACACAGAGTTGTGACCTGCAACCACAACAGTCACTTTGAATAGCAATTAGCCTTACTTTAAGCACTTCCCACTTGGGGATTGTGATCTACAACACAGTCACAGTTTGAGATTGTCTTCTGCTGCACCTTAAATTTGCCATGGCATCGAGGAGCAGAGAGTGAGCATCAATATCTGCTGGGGATTGGGATTGCTTGACTAGCAGAGCCTGATTCCACACTCCAAATTCCCTCCCTGCCTCTCCCTCAGCTGCAGCAATTTGCCAAACTTAGTCCTAATTTATGTATCATTTCAGGCAACATGAAATTGGCCTCCAGAATATTTATTTGTCAAATCTTCATCCACTAAGGACTGTCTTGTTGCAGTTTCAGGGCCTAATTAAATCATGGCATGAATTGGAAAAAGACATTCTCCTAGCAAGGCTGAGCTGACCTCCTCAACTCATTTATTCACTGCTAACCATCATATGGAAGCACTCAACACCCCTGAGGGAAAAGAGAGTTCACATCCCATTGATCCCAAGCTTTTCCCTGACTTCTCAAGCAGCTCTTATTTTTATTATACAACTACAGTCACTGATCAGAAATTACTTGACCAAAAAAAAAAAAAAAATAAAATAAATGCTTCACCCACATCTCCCAAGGAGCCAAAGCTGGAAGGAATCCCAAGTGTGGGCTCAGGCAGTGGAGGAGACACGAAGCAATGCTAGGGGAGCTCAGAGTGCTGTGATGGAAGGTGACAGCTATTGCTGTTGGACAGCAATTGAAAATGTGAGTAATCATCAAGATGTCATTTGTATTCTTGCTCTGATCAAAGCAGTGGAGAGAAAACCAGCAAGTTGTGCAGGGGAAAAGATGTAGAGGTGCTGGAGAACCTACAGCATGGAGAGTGCTCAGCAGCCACAGCATCCCCCAGCTGTCAGAGGGAATTTAACTGTTTATGGCCTCCTGTTCCTGGGAGCCATTAAACCAAACAAACAACAGCTGCTTCCTTCTCCTTCACAGCTCTAGCAGGGCTGAGTTTGTTCATTATTAATTCTGCTTGGCATTTCTGTCACAGGGGGAACAAACTCCTGCTCCCAAGCCTTGTGTTACAGGCTTAATGCACCCAGAGCAAACATGTGCTGCTGACCCAGAGATCTGAGAGACAGGAGAGATGGTAGGGAAAATGTTTTCAGCACTGTCTATCAGTATCTGAAGAGCCTACAAGGAAGCTGGAGAGAGACTCATTGTCAGGAACTGCAGTGACAGGACAAGGAGCAACAGGTTCAAGTTGAAGGGGGGGAAATTTAGGTTTGATATTAGGCAGAAGTTTTCCCTGTGAGGGTGGTGAGACACTGGCACAGGTTGCCCAGGGAGGTTTTAGCTGCCCCAACCCTGGCAGTGTTCACAGCCAGGTTGGATGAGCCTTGAGCAACCTGCTCTGGTGGGATGTGTCCCTGCCCAGGGCAGGGGGTTGGGGCTGGATGAGCTCTGAGGTCCATTCCAACCCCTTCACATACTATAATTCTAAGTCTTTAAGAGGTGTCTGGATCTGACACTGAAGATATGATTTTGGGGTTACAGCAGTGACAGGTTAATTGTTGTACTCTACCCCAGAGATCTCCTCCAGCCTTGTTGATTCTGTGATTCTAACCCTGAGCACTTCCAGCCTCACAGTGACTAATCATGACCATGAAATTCATCTAGAAACCTTGACCCATCCCAAAGGAATCCATGCAGAAACAAAGTCATCATTCCTGTCCAGGACAGGAAAGTGAGACAGAGCAAGAGCCAGGAAAGTTTTCCACTCCCACACTGACACCTCCCCCAAGCTCCTGCTAGTAGCACAGCACTGTCTGTCCACACTGGTGTCACCCAGTCCTGCATCCTCATGGCATGGGTTAAGGGTGTTTAGGATTAAGGGTGTGAAGATGGGGTAGAAATGCTCAAACCCAGCCCAAATTTAGCCCAAATCAGGCTGGATTTTCAACAGGAAAGGCAGGGAGAGGCAGAGAAAGCCAACAGCTCATAAAGTATTAGCACTGAGCTGAGGTCCATCTCCCATTGGGATGCAGCCACCTGATTTCCATAGGCTGCTTTGGAAATGTCATCCCCAACCACTGTGAAATGCAAAGGCCAAAGGAGAATTTCATGAAGCCCTGAGGCTTCACAAGAGCAAGGGGAGTTGTTGCTGCCAGTGCTCACAGAGGATATTGCCCTAAGAGGAGCAGTATAATCTGTCCCACAGGAGTAATAAGTCTTTTACAGGCTTCTCCTGGCCACTCATCCATTCATTCCTCCTCCAGAGGAAAAGAGGAGGATTTCTGTGCTCTGCCCACAGACACGTGTGCCCTGTTCCAACTCTGCTCAGCCAGAAGCATGAAATATTCAATCAGGGGATTAGCTGAGGCTGCTCCATCCTCCCTGTCCCTAGGAAAAGGAACACTTGCCACACAAGAGTGATGAAAAAATTGGATGAACAAAGTAGCAGAAGGGAAAAAAAAAAAAAACCTCCTGGGTGCTGCTGAGCTGAAAGAATAGAGCTCCCCTGCACAAGAGCTCATTAGTCTGTCCCTGCTTGGCTGGAATTGTCCTTGCAGACGAGTCCCAGAGCTTATTCCCCTGGAATTTGTGCAACAACCACAAAATCAGCTGCACTGCAGGCTAACACCTTTTGCCATTGCTCTGAAGGGGTGAGATCCTGCTGGTCCCACTCAATTCCTGTTATCACACTGATGGGTGGGAGAAGGAAGATTGTATTCACTGGATAGCTCCAAGCATGGCCAAGGATGGCTCAGCAGCACATCTGCCTCCCTTAAAATCCTGTTCCTGACACACAGATATTCCTTCCAAAGTAGCAAATATCTCTCTGGAAGGAGAAGACAAAAAATAGCTCTTGAATGAACTTTCTACTCTTTGGCTCTCCCTCTCTCCCCACAGTGAAGTCACTCTGTGTCTGAGTCTTCCCCTCCTTGACCCATGGCCATGCCTGGGGAAGTTTCTCCACCACTTTCTTCCCGAGTCAGTTAAAAAATTCTTGGGAATATTCATCATTTTGACACAGCCCTTAGCTAAAGCCTCTGTGGAAAGTCACCATCCATCTTCCTCACTCTGAGCTGCCCAGTTCTGCAGCCTGGGGGGTCATACACCACTCGAGGGAGGATGTTATTTGAGGGGGAGGAGAGAAAGAGATGATCTCCCCCCAATCCCCTTGGGGTGGGTACAGAGACGTCCAGGGATTAGGCAAGAGGATGGACTCTGCTTTCAGCCAATCAACCTGTTCAGACCTGTGAGCACAGACAGAAGCAGATTAATGTCTCCTTTTCTTCCTCCTGTCTTTTAAAGTGCTCTCTATTACTTGTCCAGCTCCACTGGCACATTCATTACCTCTGCTCTGCTCCACCTAATCCTCTGGCACCTGTGCTCTCCCTCCTCCTCAGGGATAAGGATCTGTGAAATGGCTTTTTTACCCCTCTAGGAGGCTATTAGGAGATTAAACCCAGCAGATGCTAAGGAGACCTTTACACTGCTCAGCACATTTACCTGCAGAAGCAGAAATATGTGGAAACATATGGAAAAAAAAACACTTATGCAAAGCATTTTCCTTACACTGAGAGAAAGGTACATTCCTTGGGCCATTTTGGCATCTGTGTGTTCTTTCTCCATTAGGTGTGAAACTCAGAGAGCATCAAGAACATTACTGCTCAGCAAAGAACAGACTCTTTACTCCTCACCCCCATCCCTGGGAGTGTTCCAGGCCAGGTTGGATGGGGCTTGGAGCAACCTGGGCTGGTGGATGGTGTCCCTGCCCATGGCCCCTTAACATTCTATGAATCTTGTCCCTGAGCACACATATCTCCAAACTTCTGGGCCTTGGGAGGGTCTGTTCTCCCCAGGCATGGCCTGGAAAGGATGTTTGGTTTTCCTTTAGTGAGGAAAAAAACTTGATTTTTTTTACCCCTTTTCATGTTGTGGGATCTGCTGTGAGCTGGAACCTGCAGACAATCAAAGCATCTGCAAAGACCAAGACTCCAAACTTAGGACAGGATGGATAAATAAAACTTTCAATCACTTCTTCTCCTTCACTGTCTCCTCACTTTGAGCACCAAATAACTCCTCTCCTTGCTTAGGAGGGAAGATACTAGGGAAATAAGCAGCCAATCCTTTTCCTCCTCTGCTTTCCCAAAGCTAAATATCTCTTCCCCATCATGCTGCTCATCTCAATGTGCTTCAGTGAAAAGGATAAATGCAGGGTCATTAGCACTAATTGGCTCATTTTGTTGCCTGGTCTTGGGTTATTTGTTTGGCTTGCAAGGACTGAGTTTGTATTTGGGTTTCTTGGCTCTTGCAGCAATTTTCTTGGAAGAGAATTTGTCCATTCCCTCTATGGTCCATTCCAACCCCTTAACACACTATGACCCATCATCTCAGTGCCACAGGATGCCAACTGAGGCCATGAATCCCATCCCAAGGCCACCAACATCATCCCCACACACACAAGCAGTGCAAGGCTTTGCCACCAGCTCAGTTTTCACCCAGAGCACACACACTGCAGCTCAGGGAGTGAATAACTTGTCCAGCTGTCAGCTTTTATCTCCACTACACAATGTTTGCTGCACAGAACCCAACCTTCAGGTGTAGCCAGTGAGGGCAACTCACCAGGGATCACAGCAAAGGCCTCTGACAACCTCACTAATAATAGCAAAATCCTCTCCATTGCATGTAGCAATCAAGAGCAGCTGTAGCCCTGCAGCTCCTGCCTCCTCTGCTCAGCACTCCTGACTCCTTCCTCTCCATTCTCCCTGCCTTATCTCTCCCTGCCTGCCATCAGCACGAGCTGGGCTCCAGCTCACACTCCTGGGGCCACAAGCAGAGCTGAATCTGCTGGGCAGAGATAATATTGTTCCAGCATTTGACATGGGATGTAACTGACACACTGGACCAAGTCCCAAAGGACATGTTGCACCTTTATGGCTCCTGTGGGAAGTTCCTGAAACTAAAACCTTTAAAAACTTCCTACTAGACTTAAAAGTCTTGGACCATCTCCTCCATGGTTTATTATACACATTAGGTTATTCCAAGGGCTTACAGTTGAGATCAACAGGTTATTTCAAGGGCTTACAGTTGAGATTAAGGGCCAAAGGCCAGGACAAGGCATTCCCCTCTGCTATATGTGTTTGTATTACCCAGACTGAGTGGATATCACAGCAGGATCAGGGATGGATCATACTATGAGACAGGAGAATAGAGGCACAAGCAAGAGCTGAGGATTTGGTTAGATACTGTACCAAAAGGCAAGGGGAAAACAAACAAAAAAAGACAGCTAGGCTACTTCCCAGCACTGGGCACCAGAGTTCCTGACATTACAGAGGATGGAACAAAAACTGTGGAGAAAACTGCCTGTTAAAAGAAGTTTTTCTCCCCCCTTTCCCTAAGCCTTTACAGAGTTATGCAAGTTGACTTTATCTACTGCAAATCCTCCTTTTTCTGTTGTCAGCTCTAGCAAAGTTAAAGTCCTTAATTCTCCTACACACCCCATAGGCTAAGGTGGGGAATATCTGCTTTAGCCTTCCCAGAGTGAATGCCATCTCCATCCCCCTGGGCTGCCTTGGCTATTGATTGCAGCCTGACACCTCAGCTTGTTTGCTGTCAGCTCAGCCACACACCCTTATCTGCCCAGGCACTTTTATCTGGAACTTTCTTCTTACTTCTGAACTTAGTTTTGCCACATAATGAAATGAGTTTGGGGGTTGCTATCAGCCTGGTGGTGCTCCTTCCTCAGCCTCTCCCTGACAGGATTCCACTCTAGGACAGCAACAGGATAACATGAGGATGGAAGAACATGAAATTCTTTTCCTCTTTATCCTCTTTGTGGATGACTTTGCTGTCAGACCTACCACAGCTGCACATCCCCTTGGGCACTGCTCCTTGCTGGATCCTGCTATCCTGCTGAGACTCAGCTATGCCACAAAGCTCATTGCTAAGTGCTACAAGGGCATGTTTGCTCCAGACTGAGCTCTTGGCTTCCAGTTCCCAGCAGCAGGAGCCTTCCTGCTGCTTTAGGTGTTTCAGGAGCAGAGCTGAAGGGCACTGGCATCAATACCTAAACGTGTGTGCAGGGAAAGGCTGAGGCTGCAGCATGGCAGAGCTGAGCTTTGCCACTCTCTGAGCTGTGCCTTGCACAGTGTGATGCATTGCAAGTCACCAGTTCTCAGGGACAACACGTTCTGTGCCAGGTGGATGCAGCAAGTCACAGGCTGAGGAGGCAGCAGCTCTGTCTGAAGGAGTAACACCTTCCCCAGGTCCAACTGAGCTTTGCTGGGCTGCACCAAGCAGCACTGAGGCTGCTGGGGCAGCTCACAACTCTGTTAGGCATCTAAAGGCTGAAAGACAAGGACACCTTTCTTCAAAAACACAGAGTCCTCCCAACAAGGTGATGCTGCAGATCCTCAGAAACACCTGGACATGGCTCTTATCTGTGGCATCTGCATTAGTGACAGCACTGAGGGAGAAAGCTGCACAAGTACTGCTCCAGGCTTCTCTTCCAACAACTGAACTGGAGGTTTTGGTAGAGTTAGCCTAAGGAAAACAGTAGGAACAACAGACCTTACCATTAACTCAGCATGGTGCTGATCAGGACAGGGAAAGGAGCCTGATTCCTGCCCTGATTAGCCCTGGATTTGTGCAGGGGTTCAGGGATAACTAGCAGCTGAGGGAAGAAGTGCTGGGTCAGTGATTATCATCAGCTCCAGGCCCAGGGAGCTCATGCAGACACATCCCCACCCTGAGCTCTCTGCTCTGTGTATGGTCCCAACCCCTCAATGGCTCTTTATGACCATCTCCATTTCTTCTAGGACAGATCCCTGGTTTGGGGATAAAAACCTCTCTTGGACTAAATATAATCCATCAGCCTTTCTGGATTGTGAAAGTCTCCTCCAATGAACTTTTATCTCCTCTCTAGGACACCAAGTTGCAGCCTCTTCCCATTGCTCTGTTGGTTTGTTTGCTTTTCAAAGGTTTAGCTGCAGAAGAGCTCAGTTGTGCTCTCAGTCATGTGCTGATGACTTGGTGGCCTGATGCATCTGCTCAGATGCAGAACTGAAGCTGGCAATAAATTCCAGGCATTGCCCTTGGGAGCACTAAATCTGCAGCTGAAGGAAGGAACAAACAGCAGCAGTAAACATCCCCTGAAGGCTCAAGGGAAGCAGCAGGATGTCAGCATTCCCTTGCAGGTGGTAAAGCCTCTCAGTAGGGATCTACCATTGGAGTATCCCTTTTTTTTTTTGTCCCCACCAGCAGCTGTGGCACCTCTGTGTCCCAATGCCTGAGCAGCTCTAGAGATGGGACTGGTGCTCTTCTAATCCTCTTTTGCATTAGCTGTTTGTTCAGGACACAAACAGGTATCCCAGTGGGTTTGTGCCCCCTCCAGTATCAAGGAGCATCCTCCTGATCCTTCCTCCTGATCCAGAGCATGTCCCCAGCACACAGCAATGACAGTCAGTCACACTACAGACACACACAGCTCATTCTGTACTGCTCCACACTAATATCTCCAACAAAACCACTTCCCTTCCTTCATCCCCATGATCATCTGGTTGCAGTCAGGCACAGTCAGACAGCAAAGCCTCCTCCACCCCCCAAAACCTTGAGGGTTGGCTGAGGATAAAATAAGTGGTAGAACTGGCCAACTCTCCCTCCCTCTGCCCTAGCACCAGCTCACCTTGCAGCTATTTATACCTGTGGTATTTAAAGTTTTAAGTCCCTAATAATACATCCCTTATTTCTGGGCTTAACCCTGTCAAGCTTCCCCTTGTCCTCAAAAGGCAGAGAAGGGAATTTGGCCACGTTGGGTTGTGGTGACAGATGCTGCTGACTCACAGTGGGGCTGATGGTGTAGGGACAGTTTGTTCCTAACTCCAGAGGGGCCAAAATCAGCCAGATTTATGCAAAACCTCAAGAATTGATGAGGCAGATGAATGTCTTGTGCTTCAGTTCTTACAGCCATTCCTGGAGTGGCTTTACAGCATCCCTTCCCCCTCCTTGTTTGAGTTGAAATTGCAATATAAAGCTTAGAAGGTCAACTCTTCTTTACAGGAATAAATTAGCCTCATTATTTGTTAAAAAAAAAAAAAAAGGTCTGACTGGGAAAGAATATGAATTTGCTGAGGAAAAATAAAAACATACATGAGATCCAAGAAATATTAACAAGTCTGGAAAGTAGAGAAAGGGAATGGGGGAGTGTTAATTAAAGGCTCCAGTGCACAAAGTGGGGACACAGCAATGATACCCAGAGGGGAATGATGCTCATGACTTAAGTTTTTCCTGAGGATGAAAAGTTCGGGGAGGATTTGGCCAGTTCTTTGCCTACACTCCAATGATGCCCAGAGGAGACTGATGCTTATGGCTTGGCTCTTTCCTGAGGGTGTAACATTGGGGGAGGATTTGACCAATTCTTGTGTGGAGGTGAAGCTGATGATGTGCCAAAGGTGCCATGGGGCAGCATCACACACTGAGGCACAAGAGATTATTCTGAAGGGAAATCTGGGAATATTCTGGCCTCAACACGAAGGATATAAAGCACAACTCCTCCAGACTATCCTCTACTGACCTGTACCAGTCCTGCTTTCCTTCCCTGAGGCATTTCATATACCTAGAGCAGCTAACTGATCCCTTAGACTCCTCTCACTATTAGGACAACAGAAATCACTTCAGCCAAGCAAGGAAAAAACAAACCAATTCCTTTCCCAAACCAGCCAGAAAGTCCCAGGAGGAATGTTCCAATATTCTCCTAGCCCAAATGAATGCAGACATCCCCCAGGATGCTGCTGAAACGCTGCTGTTGGCACTGAGTGCTGCCCCTACCAACTCTCTGCCAGGAGCTGCAGATGAGCTCTTTCCCCTATCACCTCCCATGCCCCTTCCCTTCCTCTCCCCACCAAATCTGAGTGGACTGAAGCATTAAACCAAAGATGTACCTTAAAATCCTCCTCTGATTAAAGGAGAGGAGTGTAATTCCACAGCTGTTTAAAGTGAAATCCACAAAGGTTAAGTTTAATATCAGGGACCTGAGATTTCACCTTGCTGGAGCTGTCAGTCAAACCTGGGCCAGGGAAGCTCTTAAAAGACATTCTCAGTGGTCTTTTCCCTGCCAGGACCCAGAGCACACTCCACAGCTTGGATTACACCTAGGCAAGAAGTGGTTGTGGCTGTCCCATCCCTGGGAGTGTTCCAGGCCAGGTTGGATGGAGCTTGGAGCAACCTGGGCTGGTGGAAGGTGTCCCTGCTCATGCTAAAGGGGGTGAAATGAGATGAGCTTTAAAGTCCTTCCAACCCAAACCATTCTGGTTTCTATAACCCCAAGTAAGCAGGCACAGAAAGTTCTCTTCACTTAGGAATAGAAGACATGGATCTGCTCATTTTGGGTTGTTAGTTTGCACTGCCCTCGTTGCCTGCCGAATTTTAGAGCTTCATATTTCGTAACAGCTCTTTTGTTCATCCACCTCACATTGTGGCTCCCATATCTCCTTCATCCCAAGCCCTCCAACATCTCTGCCTGCCTGACCCAGTCCTTTACCTGCTGGAAATCACTCAGCTGTTCCCAAAGTCTGCATACACCTGCCTTGCAATTCTGAGCTGCTGCAGCTTCACTTCTGCTGCATCACTAACACAGTGTGAGTCCGGCCAAGGCAATCAAAACTCCTCCCAACAGGACACATTGCTGTAGCCAAGATTGTGTGCCAAGGAGAAGGAGAGAACAGAGAGAAAAAAAAATGTTGGCCCCCACAGACAACAGCTCCAGCAACAGCTGAGCTGAAATCTGTGGGGGAAAGGAGTGGATTGGGCAGAGGTTGTGATGCAGAGCATCTTCCTCTTCAGTGCTGGAGTCCTAAATCATCTGTCACTGCACCAACACACAACTTTGGGAGTTGCTGTTTGAGGAGGAAGCAAGCAGCTTCCATTAAAATTCCTTTTTAAGTTTCCATCAGTCTCCAACTCCAAATAAGCTGCTTCTTTGGGAAGGCTTTGAAGGATCAGTTTGTCGGGGATTAATTCCAGGCAGCTGAAAGAGGCCTTGGAATGCCCTGTCCTTGGTCCTGGGGGGTGTAGGACATGAGAGCAGCTCTGAAAACTTGAGCTCCTTGTTCTGGAGTCTGGCAGAGGAAATCTTTACTGTCCCTTGAGATCAGAGAGGAAAGGCTAAGGGAAATCATCTGTCAGCAGAGACTAAGGAGTAACAACTTTCTCTACTACCAGAAATGAGCACAGGAGCTAAGGCACTGCATGGGGACAGAGATCTGTGCTCGTGTCTCTCACCAATTCCCTCTGTGGCTGGGAAAACTGACTTCACTAGCAGAATAACCTTCCCCCCCCCACCTTGGGATTTCTCAGCACTGAAAATGTCCTTTTGTGCCAGTGTGCAGATGGCACCTGAAACCTGGAGCTTCTTGCTGTCAGAGTGAGCACTGCCTTCAGGCTCTTGGGAATGCAGATGCTCAGCTGAGAGTCTTGAGCTGCTGTGCCCTAGAGAAGAGTGAAAAATCCCTCTGAGAGATGGGTGAATTCAACATGGAATTGCCTGCAAAGTGGGGAACATCAGCTCACTAACTCAACCCTTCTCCACAGGGTAAAAAACTAAGCCAAGCTCTCTGCCATGGCCTTCAGCCTCTGCTGGTGCCCAGCACCAATGTGCAGGAAAACCAAGACCTATCCCTCAGTTTTCCTCCTTGCTCCTGCCTGCATCTGGAGTGCTATTCTTGGCACCAGCACCAATGTGCAGGAAAACCAAGACCTATCCCTCAGTTTTCCTCCTTGCTCCTGCCTGCATCTGGAGTGCTATTCTTGGCAAGTACGTGACTTCAGTCC
>NW_008653678.1:39375-45772 GCF_000695815.1 Acanthisitta chloris | reverse complement strand
GAAACCAGCTCAGCTGTCAGCCCTCACCTCCACGGGACCCAACCCTGCTGCCCCTCCAAGCTCCACTGGCAACTTATTTCCCCTAAAGCCAATACTTCCAAGAGGATCAGAGCTGACTCTAATGCATTTGTAGACAGCTTAGAAGAAGCAGAGCAAGCCACAAATGTCCACGAGACACTGGGAAGTGTTCAAGCCCTGACATTTTCAAGCTGCTTTAGACATGAGCCCCCATTTACTCTTCTCTGCTCTCTCTGCCCAAAGTCAGGCCCAGCAGCTCTGCTAGAAGGCTCAGAAAGCCTTGCAGCAGGTGGAGAGAAAAGAACCTTTCCCCAGGGAAATTTGCTTCCTGACCCTGATTAATTAGAAGCTGCCTGATGCCCTGAAGCATGGAGAGGAACACTAGAGGAAGCAACCAAAGGCAGACAAAAGGTTGCCCAGGGGAAGCAGCAGCTACCTGCCAACTGACAAGCTATGACTTGAACTGTAAACCAGTCTGCAAGGGAATCTAAAAGCATTTGAAAGTGCATTTTCCTGCCATAAAAAGCAAGCCACTTTTCTTCCTTGGGAATCAAAGCAGGTCTCCTGGGCTGAATTTCATTTCCTCTGTAATGAAAATTAATAGTAGTGGTAAAGACTAAGGCAAGGAGAAGCTATAGCTTCCTCCCACTCCACAGTTCTGGGCCTGCCACTCCACTGCAAAGCTGCAGCACTCTCAGAGGCAAACCAGGCAGTCACTACATTTTAATTATGGCAGGAATACATTTGCAGCCAATATTCCCCTCTTGGAATCACCACAATAACCATTTAAACACAAGGTCAATTTGCTTGCTGTAACATAGCTCCAAGATTACACATTTCCACAACGTGTTCTCTTGCACATAGAGAACTTCCCTCCCCTGTGCCTTCTCCTCTCTCAGATTTCTGGTCTAAGCCAAAACAAAAGAGGGAACATGAAGCTTTTGCATAAAAGTAACCAGAAAATACCTCTCTGGGAACAGCCAGGACTTCACAGAGGGAGTTGTTTGGCTCTCAGGCTCTAAAGGATGATAGTTGTATCAATCCCAACAGTTTTCCTGGATTGGGGCACAAGGTAAGAAGGGAAATAAGAGATAAACAGAAAGGGGATTATTAGCCAAAGTATGTGAGTCTCAGATACATGAAAGGACCTTTAGAAGAGGCTTTGCCAGGCAAGGGCAGCACTGGAATATTGCCCAGGGAAGTGGTGGAGTCACCATCCCTGGAGATGTTTAAGAGGCATCTGGATCTGGTGCTGGAGGATATGGTTTAGGGTTTAGGGGTTCCAGAAGTGACAGGTTAATAGTTGGACTTAAAGATCTTAGAGGTCTCCTCTAACCTTAATGATTCTTTGCTTCTAAGAGGCTGGTTGGGCTCATTAAGCAATGCAATAGCCCATTCTGTGTGTGATTCCAGGGAACAAGGACAATTAAGCACTTGGGAAACAACTGTGCAATTTCCCTGAAAATAGTGTAGTGTCTTTTATTGTTTCCAGCCAAAGAACCTCTTCTGCTGAAAGGAATTGAGTGTTGCTGAGAGCAAATGGCTGTTCTCCAAACAGAGGCAGAAAGGGTCTCACCTCTGTTTGACCAATATACCTCCAGTCTTTCAACAGAGATAATTGCCAATCCCTTCTCCAGAGCCTCTCTCTGCTACAACAGGGAGAATATTGCACACGAGAGTCAGTCTAGGAAAATCCTATTCACATCCAGCCACTGTTTATGGGCTCCATCTAGCAAAATACACCTGGCTCTGACTTTGCAGGGAACAGAGACCAAGTGCAGTGAAAGAATGTTCCATTTGGAGTTATATAGGTCATGCAGAGCTCAGGGAAGTGCTGGGGGAAGGTGCACTGGTGGTACAGGTTGACTCACAGCAAGGCTGATTCCATTATCCACATCCCCATGATGCTGCACACATCATATGAGGAGTTCTCACTTTGGGAACACCTCTAAGTACTCTTTCAAAAAGATCCAGGGCTGGAGCTGAGTCTGCCTTGATTGTTTCCTCTCTCCCACTCCCCAGTTGTCTTTTGCTCTGTTACCCCTGCAGTATGGCAATACCTCTTCTAACCTGGCCTGACTCAAAGACTTTCAATACAACACTGGGCAACCTGTGCCAGTGTCTCACCACCCTCACAGGGAGGAATTTCTTCCTAATATCCAATCCAAACCTCCTCTCTGTCAGCAGGTGATGCTTTGCTCTTTGGATCAAGGCTGGTCCACATGGAAGACTAAGCAGAGAAGAGCTTGGAGCTGGAAAGATGCTGAAAACCAAACACAATCCAAGATCCCTGTGCATTTCTATTAAAGATGCAAAGGTAATTTTGTCAAGAGATGAATTTTGATGCTCCTAGGATGGGGAATTGCATTCTGTCCCCACTGCCACACTTTGCTTCCCTGCTCTGAATATTGCAAATCAGTTGTCCTTCCTGTCTTCCCTAAGCTTTCTGTGCCTTTTGGGGGGCTGCTCCTCAGCCCCCAGCAGCACTGAGTGTGCTAAGAGTTAAGATAATCAATAGCAGAGGAGCAGATTAGGGGCACAGGTTTGCACTCATCCATCAGCACCATTTACATGAGAACTGTCAGGCTGCAAGTAGAAAAAGAGGTGATGTGAAACAATCCTGTCTGAAGGTTTTTAGCACTCTTTACAAATTGCTGTGGTGAATAACTTGTTGCCTGTATTTATCCCTTTTCAAATTGTCTCTTAGCTACAGTCATCCATCTTCATTCCTCTCCCCTTGCTCCAGACACTCTCAGCTGCTACCTCATTATTTCACATTTGTACACTGCCACTTGGCTGAGTTTGGCTCAGCCTCACACAGCAATCTCAGGAGGACAGATTCAGCCCTGGGGCAATGCCACCAGCTTTGTTAGGAATCCAGCATGGCCTTTCACACATTTCTCCCACTGACACAGCATGTTTACACCAGATCCAAGCGTTGGCACAGGACACCTGGGGCTCAGCCAGGACAGGGCAACACAGAACCAGAGAATATTCAAGGTTGGAGGAGATCTCTAAGAGCATCAAGTCCAACCATTAACCTGTCACTGCTGTAATCTCTAAACCAATGTCAGATCCAGACACCTCTCAAACACCTCCAGGGATGGTGACTGCACCACCTCCCTGGGCAATATTCCAGTGCCTGAACACCCTCACAGGGAAAACATTTCTCCTCACATCCAACCTGACTCTGCCCTGGCTCAGCTCAAGGCCATTCCCTCTACTCCTCTCCCTGCAGCCATGGCAGGAAAGACATCCCCCATCTCGCTCCAACCCTGTCAGGGAGTTGTAGAGAGCCATGAGGTCACCCCTGAGCCTCTTCTCCAGGCTAACCAAGCCCAACTCCCTCAGCCCTTCCCCATGTGCTCTACCATGTGATTTTGATGCTGTTCAATTCGCTTTCTCCGTTGCTGATTTCCCTTTTGCTGGGTGCCTGGCAGGAATCCATGGCTCAGCAACTCACTGAGCACAGCAGCCTAAGCATATATCAAACTCCAGAAACAGCACCCCAGTGGCTGGGGCTTGCTGACAGAGCTGCCAAGCAATCCTGGGCTGCTCTCATCTGCCTCAAGAGTCAGGAGAACCATCTCCCAGCCCTAATTCCCTGTTTGCTCCCCAATCCCATCCCCCTGCTCCCCCATGGCCTTATTACTATGATATAGTAGCCACAAGAGCTCTCAGGAAAAGATCTAAACTCCCTAAGTGAAGTGCTGGGGAAGAGATTTTGCTCCAAGACCCTCTGGAAATAGATAGCAATAGTGGAGGGTAAAAAGGGATTGGGACCTGCTGCTTCACCGCAGCAGCACAGGGGGAAGGAAGGATTTGTCCATTGGGAAGGGACAAGTTTCCAGCTGATTCCCAAGTTTTATGCACACACAGCCATCCTTCTTGCCAGCAGGGGAAGCAGGAGCATCAGCTGTGCACAGCCCTTTGGATACAGCCTGGGCAGCTCCACAGCAAATAAACTCATGGAGGTGACACAAAAGGTCACAACAAGAACTTCCCAATGGGAACCAGGAACAGGCAGAACCACCTGATGCTTAGGAATGTCACTGCAGGGATTGCTGCTCACCTCACAGCTGGTTTGAAGGCTGAATTCCCCCAAACAGAGCCTAAAATGGGTTATTATAGGGAGCAAAGAGCACTAGAGTGAGCTCTGTGCAAAGAGTCATGGTTT
This sequence comes from Acanthisitta chloris, assembly GCF_000695815.1. NCBI lineage: Eukaryota > Metazoa > Chordata > Aves > Passeriformes > Acanthisittidae > Acanthisitta > Acanthisitta chloris. The sequence goes on along the minus strand of NW_008653678.1, from coordinate 41,577 downwards.
GAATACACTGCAGCACCTGAAATGTTTTATTCATGCCTATGGAAAATAAATATATCCTTTTCTCTCATGTAAATAAGCCATTTCTCATATTGTCCAGAGCAGCTGTGGCTGCTCCATCCCTGGAAATGTTCCAGGCCAGGTTGGATGGGGCTTGGAGCAACCTGAGCTGGTGGGAGATGTCCCAGCCCATGGCAGGGGTGGAATGAGATGATCTTTCAGGTCCTTCCAACCCAAACTATTCTGGGCTTCTGTTCCATGTTTGGAGCCTGTGTATGCAATCAGAGCATTTGGAGTAGAGCAAAATGTTTATCTTTCTGCTGTAAACCATTAAGTCCAATGTGGCAAAGCTCAGGAGTAATTCTAGTCAACACCAAGTGTATTTTTACAGCAGAGGAAAATATTCAGCCTCCTCCACTCCTTAGATCAGGTCTAATTATGAGAGCAGGAGAATAAAAACAGACAGTTCCAAATCCTTCAGAAAAAGAGAGGCAAAATGCTTCAGCCTAGAGATCCTGGGAGAAATCCAAACCCCAGACCATCTATCTGCCTCCACAGCTGGGACAGGAATCACACAGACTCCCGAAGAAACAAAAAGAAAACTCTGCTAACTCTGTTAGGGACAAAACATGACCTAAACCTATTAGAGCTCACAGTGTTTGTGCAAAACCAAAAACCACAGGTAACTTTTGCAGTGCACAAGGCTCAGAAAAATGACAATCATAAGGAGGAAAAACATTTGACCAAGTTGAGTCTGGTTTTGATCTTAGCTAGAAATCCTACCCTGGACCATCACTTGGATGATGCTGGGATTTGGGGAGGTTATTTTTAGCTCCTTCTTGTCTTCCCTATAATTAGATTCCTTTGAATAACTTTTCCCTTGTCAAGGAACCCCTGAGAGCCAGGACACCTTGTGCTTCTGCTGGAAAGGAAACTCCAATTAAATCAAGAGGAAAAACCCAACAAGGACATCCAAACATGGAAATGATTAACACTTCCAGCCATTAAATAAAGTCCCTGTGAGCTGCTCATTTATTTTGTCTCTCCCAACTCAATTTCTGAATGATCCCAAATATCTGGCATAGAGAGGAAGAGAAATATTGCACATGGGGATGTTTTTAGGCATTTTTTTTTAGAAAATACACTACAAGGGAATACCCAGAGCAGGTTTGGAATCATATCTTGATTTCCCATGTGCATTGAGGAGCTGGAAGAAAACTACACCCTAACCCTTCCCCTGCCCTAAGTAACCTCTGCATTCCTGTAAACACAGGATGTGCCAGGATGGCACAGGGAAAGGTTTTCTGACAGAGAAATACAGATTCTCCCTAGAAAAATAGCTCATTTCAGGACAACCAGCAATTTTCCCTCAAAGGCAATGAATTAATGAATGTTATTTTTAAAACTAGAAAGGATATTTTGAACTACAGATAAGGAAATATAGTGAACTGATGGTGGCACAGGGAGAAATAAGTGAGTTCCTTGTTCCTTAGCAGCTTAAAAAGTGTCAATTAGCAAATCACTACCCAAATGTGATCTAACTCGACAGGCAAAGCTCCAACACAGTGATAACACTCATGGAATAATGCAAGAAGCAAGAGAAACTGTAATATTGACAGAAAGTAGCAGCAGCAGGTAAATACTGTTGTATGCCATAATTTGTATATGTTGAAAGTGTTTCCAGTGTTACATTCAATGCCATTGTTTGCATTGAGCAGGAGGAAATCAGCTTGGGGAAAAAAAAAAAAAGGCACTGTGCAAGTAAATACAGTCATTGCTAAAAACCCTGTGCAAATGGAAGGTTTAGACAACAGACTGTGAGACAGAAGTGTGTTTAGGCAATGGAATGTGCTGCTTAGGGCACTCAGAGGCAGATTTCTCTTGCCCTTTAGGCAAAGTTTGGAGCTATCAATACTTGAAGGCTGTGGTCACTTCCCAGAGCAGTAAATCATGGCTTGGAGGTGTTAGCCCAACACTTTGCTAACACAGCAAAGAGCTCAGCCCCAGCCAAATGGCAGCAGCAAACAGATGGGCAGAGGGGGAAGATGCAGCAGCAAAGCAAATCAAGAAGGAACAGTTTGGTGCTCACTTACAGACTGCAGAGCTCAGGGTTTGCTCTATTGGCTGCAAATTTGAGGACTAGAGGGAATGGCCTTGAGCTGAGATGGGGGAAGAGGCAGAGGAGATGTTTGGAATAATGTGTTC
>NW_008653678.1:18444-39294 GCF_000695815.1 Acanthisitta chloris | reverse complement strand
TGAGACACTGGAGGATCTGGTTTAGGGGTTAGAGCAGTGACAGGTTAATGGTTGGACTTGATCATCTTAGAGGTCTCCTCCAACCTGAAGGATTTTATGATTCTATTTTTTGACCTTAGAAATCAGAAAATAAGAAGGGATGGAGCAGTATCTCCTGGCTGGCAGAGAGTTGAGGGAGTAACTTGAAGGGACCTGACCTTAAAATTTAAAAAAAAAGGCAAAGGCAGAAGTGCTGCAGCAGTGGAAAATACCTTGTAGTCAACATAATCAGGTGCCCGTGAAAGTCACACTGACACCATCACTGGGCACCTCCAGGGCTCCACTTTTCCCTACTGGCACTGTCACTGTGAGAGGATAGAGGTAATGGCCTTGGGCTGAGCCAGGGCAGAGTCAGACTGGATGTTAGGAGAAATGTTTCCCTGTTAGGTGTTCAGGCACTGGGATAGGGAATTGCCCAGGGAGGCGGTGGAGTCACCAGCCCTGGAGGTGTTTGAGAGGTGTTTGGATGAGACACTGGAGGATCTGGTTTAGGGGTTAGAGCAGTGACAGGTTAATGGTTGGACTTGATCATCTTAGAGGTCTCCTCCAACCTGAAGGATTTTATGATTCTATTTTTTGACCTTAGAAATCAGAAAATAAGAAGGGATGGAGCAGTATCTCCTGGCTGGCAGAGAGTTGAGGGAGTAACTTGCCTAGAAGGGACCTTAAAATTTAAAAAAAAAGGCAAAGGCAGAAGTGCTGCAGCAGTGGAAAATACCTTGTAGTCAACATAATCAGGTGCCCGTGAAAGTCACACTGACACCATCACTGGGCACCTCCAGGGCTCCACTTTTCCCTACTGGCACTGTCACTGTTTTTTGGGGCTGCAGAGAGCAGAGCTGTGATCACATCAGTTTCACACACTCCTCATAGCACCTGATGAACACGAGGATTCCCCAATACAAGAGGTTTGACTCCTTGGGGCAAGACAGATTGTGCCCTGGCATCACCTAAAAAGCCTTGGGGAAATCTCACCCTGCACTTGAGAGAAAAAGCTGCTTTAATAGTCATTGAGCTCTTCCAAATATTCAGTCCTAGGGAAGGATGAGACTAGACTAGGCAGTGAAATATCCCAGTAATATGCTAGTAACTATTAGAACAGCAAAACCATTGCCTGAGTAACTGAATCCACACTCAGAAAGCAAAACAGCCTCAGTTTGAGCAAATACTCCTTTCCTTTAGGTAGTAGTTGTTGTTTCATTTTGCCAGAGCACAGGAGAAAATATGATGGAAAGCCTTGAGCCTAAAATATTTTGATTCCTTCTTTATTTGCTGTTAGAGTAGAGGAGGATTTAGTTCAGCTTTTTTTTTTTAACACCACCATGACCAGACAGAGTTGGCATTGTATATGTCTGTAGGCAATGTGTCACAAAAGCTTTGCTGCTGCAATGTTTGCCTTGAGCTCACCAATAAAAACCCAAACATGTGCACACAGAGGCACCTGAAACCAGGAGAGCTAAGCAGTTCTCTGGGAGTAGTAATGCAAGTCAGAGTCAATCTCCTTCCACCTTCTGCCTCATTAGCAGAGAGGTGTTTCTGTGCCTGAACCAGGGGTTTCTATTAGCTTTCAATTACCTAGTGTACATTTTAAGCACTTCCCCAATTACCTTGACCACCTCTCTCCCATTCCAGTCCCACAATCGATCCGTGGCCTGTGTAGTCCTTGCCCAAACTCCAGTGGAATATAAAAGCAATGTAAGTAATAACTCCAGCCTGTAATCCTAGGGAAAGTAGACAGGTTTCCTTCCTCTCTGATGTCATGTCAGCCCTTCCCAAGCTGAGCTTTCTGGATTTCACTGTGCCTCACTAATGATGATGATCTCCCCCAGCAATAAATAGAAAGGCTCTGCCTTGATTCTGCAAGGCTATTTATTGCCCAGGGTGCCCTTTGATCCTGTTTAGTCTAATTGAGGCTGGCACACAGCTCCAGGTTGCTAATGGATTTCCCCCATAAACTCTATTTGCAGACAGATGGAAGTTCCATGATTGCCTCCTCTCCCTGCTCTCGGAGAAGCCTTGGGCTCCTCACTTTTACTTACCATTTAATTACGAGGCATATGGAAACACTGAGAGCACTGCAGCCAAGGCCCTTGCACGGATTTCAATGCTCATTCCTTTGCCTTCCAGCCACCTCTCCCCTCCTTTTTCAAGGCTGGAATAACTCCTAAAAGCTCAGCCTCTCGAGCAGCAGAGAGCCCTGGGTGAGCTGCTGCCTTGGGGAAGCTGAGATTGTGTGGATTCAGCAGCAAAACATCTGCATTCCCACAGCTGCAGGGCAAGGACAGAGGTTTTCCTGGGGATAGCTGATCCCTATCCCAAGGAGCTCCCCAGCACTGCCTTGCTAAGCCTTGTCCCTGTGTCATTAGAGCTGTTAGCTTGGGCAATGATCTTCGCTTAGCTGGAGGTACTTAGACCTCATCAGCTAATCGCCTGAGCATTCATTCACTAACAGCTCTCAGAAATGTCAGGGACCCAGGAAAAACTGAGATGCTTCAACTCCTGCCTGGTTTTAAATATCAAGATGCCATTAGCTCTGCTCATTGCCCTCTAGGAAGCAAATGGAAGGAACAAAGGCAATTCCTGGGCTCTTTGCAGCTCTCTCTCGTCCTCCTCCTCTCCAGATGCCCATGGGGATAAAGACACTTCTCTCCAGGACCTTCACATTGTCAAAAAAGCAGGCAGACACAGGTTTCAAGGTGTACTAGACCAGGAAGGGTAGGATGAAGGATGCTTTCTAGCCATTATAATCCTCAAAGTGCATTTCAGCCCAAAACAAGCTGCACATTAGCTATGGCCAAGACTCAAACAGCTCCTTCACTGGTAGTGACAGCATCTTCCAGGGATCTGACAAAAAGAGAATGAATATCCCAATCTGAGGGCTCAGGGTGCAGCTCTGCCAGGCAACAATCCCTTTCCTAAGGGGATCCATTAAAATCAGCTCCACTGCAGCTCACCCTTCCCTGCTCTCGTTACCCAAAGTTTCCTTGTTTGATTTTACTGTTTTCCAATTGAAGCCACACTCAAACAAACCTGAGAGTGGAAACAATCCAAAGAGAATGGGGGAAGGGGAGGATGGAAAGGTGACATTGAGTTCCCCCCCAAAAGAGACACCTGACAACTTGTGGTTGAGTGTGTGACAGTTGCATTCAGGGGGATAATTGAATCCCTGTCAATTAGACAGGAAAAATCAGATCAAAGCTACAATCAGATCTCTGTAAAAATATATAGGAAATTAAAGGAACAGACAAGGAAAGCAAATAAGTCACACAGAGTGGTCTAGAGCACTCCTGGCCTGAGGTGTGTCCTGCTGTATCAAGGGATAGGGATTGAGGTTTGGAATAGCAATGGGAACATAGACATCAATATTTTCTGCCTCTGAATTACTTCTGTGGCTTCATAGACCTTATGAACCTCATGCAGAGCTCTGGAGAGAATATAACATCCCATGAAAGTGTAATAATCCATGAAAGAAGCTTCATCTTTATAGCAGGTCAAGAGAGAAGCCTAAATACCTGGTGAGACACACCATGGAGCATCTGGAGAGAAAACACATGGCACTGTTTGCTCAGGCCATGAGAAAATTCACTAGCCACCAGGTCCCTTTCCTCCTTCTCTCAAAGGCTGAAAGTCAGACAACTGAGGCTCCAACTCCATGCTGGTAAACTGGGAAATTCCACTTGATTTTTACTGAGGAATTCCAAAGGAAAACTGCCACTGCCTGACAGACACAAATGGCTTTTGTGCTCTCAATGTCCTCATCCCTTCTGTGTACTCCAAACACTGATCCCACTACTGTTTCCCCACTGTTAGATTTGTCACCTCTCCTTGCTTTTCTCCCATCTTTTTCCCTCCTTCAGACAAAAAAAAAAATAAATAAATCTCCCTCCTTAGCTTGTACTCTCTTCCTCTGCTTTCCTTCCCCTCCAACAGATTCCTACACTTCTCTGTTCCCTTTCTCAATTTCCACTCTGTGTTGCACAGAGTTCAATTCAATTTCAAGCCAAATTGCTCTATCAGTGCCACTGAAAGCAGAGGGTTGCCAGAGCCATTAGAAACGTGTACAATGCACATTATGGAAAAAATATTTAAGGAACAATTACTGCAGCAATTGGAATCAATAGATTCCACAGAAAGAATTACCAGCAGTGCAAGGAAAGGAGTGAAGTCAAACTCAAGTGCTCTGCAAACTCACTAGGAATGCAGAGTTGATAATGTGCCAGTGCATCAGCATTCCAGGACACTGATTCCAGCTGCCTGGCCCAAACCAATGAGTCTTTGCTGTTTCTGGGCTGAGAACTAGAGGTGTTTCCTCTGGATCTCTCCTCACTGTGCTGCTGCCAACAGAACTATAGATCTCCTTGAGTCCCATCTCAGATGGGATTGTGAATTCACTCATGAAGCTCATCTCAGATGTGAGTTTGAATCCCATCTTGGATGGGATTGTGAACTCACTTGTGAATTATCTCAGATGCAGCAGAGAGTGAGGATGAGGAAAAGCCCTTCAAAGAGGAATTTTAGACCCAAAGAGGATCTAAACTGGCCATTTTTAGAAGGTCATAACCTTCTATCAGCTATGTATGAGCTGATACATCAACCTTGTATCAACTCTGCTTCCAAACACTTTGCCTTGTTTGCATTAGAGGTTTCCCCATTCACAATTTTCAGATGACTAGGGATGACCAGTTATGTATTGGTGGCAAGGAAGACTCACACCCAGAACAACAAGCAGATCCCTAATTAACACTCCTTAGTTAAACCCTAACTGCAATTCCACCTGGAGGAGTCATGAGTTTTTCTCCCCAAAAACTCATTTTAACCACCCCTTTCTTTTTACCTTATCATCACAGAACCAGATAGGAAACCTTTGCCTTCAGAGAGGCTCCTTGAAGGAGTTTGCTGTGTGAACTATGGCATCATTCAGCAAAAGCAAAGCTTAAAACCCCAACCCCATCAACCAGGGATGAGATTTCAAAGGCTTAGAGCAGCATGACCCCACTATTTAGTTCTTTAGACCACAAAAATTAGCCAGACAAGCCTTAATAAATCAACAAATGAACATTAAACAGCATTTCATAGGTGGATAAATAAATGATGAGAACCAGTAGACACTTAGACCATAAAATGGGTTTGATAGTCCCAAGTAACAAGGGAGAGGATGAGGGAGAAAGGCCTCAAGTGGTACCAGGGGAGGTTTAGGTTGGATGTTAGGAAGCATTTCATCACCAAAAAGAGACATGGGTTAGGTTTATGGTTAGACTCAAAGATCTTCTCCAGCCTAAATGATGATCCCATACTATGAAGTCAGTACAAACAGATCCTCAGAAGTTACAACAGGCACTTTGGAAGCCAAATCAGTTCACACAGGTCTGTTCCAGAGAAGTCCCTGTGCCCTGAGGGGTTGGTAAAGCCAACTACCTTCACCTCTGGGGATTTCTGCTTCTTCCTTATCTTTTCCTCCCCTAATCCCCTTCTCCCTCCACCTGTGCACTCCACTGCAGTGCTAACCATCCCTCCTTGCTCCATTGCCCCCCTGGGCTGGAGAGAATCTTGCTTTGAGCTGCCACACAGCTCCATGTCCTCACTCCTCCCTTGCCACTGCTGTTGGATTATCAACTCATTGCTCTGACAACTCCTGGATGCTCCAAGAATCCCAACACAGCCAATCTCCTCTCACCTCTCTGAGCAGAAATGAAGCTTTCTCGGGGGAAGTAATCACTCAGAGCATGTTCCACTTACTGCAGAGATTAAGAGGCCTCTGCTAATAGTTTGCTTTGCAGAAGAGAACATGTCAGTGCTGCCTCCCTGACACTGCTGCAGTGCCTGGCTCAGCCTAACAGCTCCTCTGGGGCTGCCTGGCAATGGCACAGCTTCTAAAGACACCTGAAATTCCACCTGATGCCAACCAGGAGCACCTGGCAAAGCACTACATGTGGTTTAGATGTGTTTAGCATCACACCTGGGCAAGGGACTACAAAGAAGCACTCAGGAAGCAATGAAGAAATGTTGGTTAAAACAAAGAACACCAAACTAATGGGGATAAACATTCTCTGTGTTGGATTTTGGGTGTGAAAGGACACAGCCAGGGGTTGGTTTAAGCAGGTGGGTATGGACATGGTTGCTAATTATTATTAATAGGGGTAGTTATTTCCTCCTCTGGCTCATGTGCCCTTACCAGCAGATAAAACACTTGTAAAACTCTTTCCTATTCATTATATCCTGATTGCTTCCTTCCAAAACACACTGCTCCTCAGAGCTCTCTCCATGTGGGGCTCTTTACCTAAAGACTTTGGTCAGTGACAGATCTGATAGCCCCTGCACTGCCTCTCACACTGTAATGCAGCTTTTGTCTGCACTTCTCTCTAGTTGCTTTTTATTGCTCTCCCCCCACACACAAGCCTCTAAATCAAACTGAATTTCCTAGCATGGCTGCAAACAAAGCATGTCCTGGAAAGGCCTCAAATGGAATTATGGATGATGCTTTTAGTTTAAACAGCATCTTCATGGCTGCTTTTAACAGACTAATTTCTCAGCATCTGCCTGGTAACTGCAGGATGCTGCTCTGAGAGGGAGAGAGGTCACACACACAACTGCCTCAGTGCTGGGGTTATCTTCATTAGGCTGAGCTTTCCCAAGATTAAACTGCCTGTTGCCTCCCAAGAAATCCTCAGCCCTTCCCCTCTGAGCCAATTGTCACCTGCATCAATCAGTCCAGAGGTGAGAGCAGAGAACATCCCATTGCTCACTAAGGGGAAGGTGCTCAGTGGTATCCATCAGCACAGAGATGCCAGAGCTTCTCTCCCAGGGGAGGGTGGGAGCAGCTGGGTTGGCATCTGAGCCCTCACCCAGCTCTGAGACAGAGAGCAAGTCACACAACACACTGAAAGAAACCATCTCCCCCATTTCAGCAGCCTCCTCAGATGGAAGAGGCAGGCAGAGCTCACTGCTTAGACACACAGCCCTGTGCTCTCAACCAAGGGGCTGTAAAATCAGATTTTTGGTTCTAGAAATGCTGCCCAGCTCACTGTGCCCTGGAGGTGAGTCTAGTCAGGCTGACGTGTGAATTATAGCCCTTCCTGCTCCTTGTTTTGTCCTCCAGTGGGCTAAGGAGCCTTCAGCAGTTGTTCTCATGCCTATCTGACACATCAGAGTAAGATTAGGTTGTGGGGAAAGGGATAATTGAAGCAAAGGATCTGTGAAGAGGAAGGCAGAGATGGGATGTAGTCAGGACAAGAGCCATCCTTGAATTTGATTATACACTTTCCCTTTAATCAGAACATCAATGGAAATGGTCTGTGCCTGTAGGGATTGGGATTTAAGAGGTGGCTGGAACTATCCAACTGGTTTATTACTGCTACTGTACAATAACACTAAGATCCTTTCCCTTCCAGTATTTAAACTGGAATTATAGAGGAGAGAAGTAAAACACTGACCCCTGAAAGAGAATCTGTACATTTAGGCAAATTCTACTTGTCCTCCCTCCGCTCACTGCTGCTAATGACTCTGTAGCTCTGACTGAAGTCACTCCTCATTCTCTGCCATTCACCTTGGCCTGTTTCCATTATTTTCTGGTTTGTGGCCCCAGCAGAGCAGGATCTTTGCTTCTACACATGAAGCAGGACTAGGTCTCCCCTCCCAACACCTCACAGGGCAGGGAGCTCCTCACTGCCTTGCAGCAGGAGGTACCCACAATTTTCCAAGCACCGTGTCAAGAGCACTTAGATGAAAGGCCAAAGCAGCAAGTTCCCTTCTCTCCAGTGGAGAGAGACAGCTGCATATCATAGCATGAAACCATGGGCTGAGATTTGTTTACTGTCTGGCCAGAGACAAGCAGAACAACTGGGAACAACAAAGGCACTGAGTGCTCTAGCACTGAGCCTTGTAATTACCAGTATGTTCATCTTCTGCCTCCAGCAGCAAGACCAGAGATGAAGGGAACAGCTCCAGAGAGCTGTGACCCAGTCTGAATTCATAATGACCAGAATAAATGAGCTAAAAAGTGTTTTTCCCCCCTTTTCAGTTCATAGAATCAGAGTGTTAAAGGGTTGGGATGGAGCTTAGAGATCATCCAGCCCCAACCCCTGCCCTGGGCAGGGACACCTCCCACCAGAGCAGGTGGCTCAAGGCTCATCCAACCTGGCTGTGAACACTGCCAGGGTTGGGGCAGCTAAAACCTCCCTGGGCAACTTGTGCCAGTGTCTCATCACCCTCAGATGGACAAAAAACCTCTTCCTGATACCTACTCCCTAGCAAACCCTTCCAGCACTGAAGCAGAGCTGGAGGTAATTTGAGTCCCAGGAGACAGGACAGTGATGGTTCTGGGACACAGGAATTCTACATCACAAGTCAAATCTCACATGTGATGTGTAACTTCTGCAGAGACCCAAATTCTGCATATCATATTAGGAGATAAGTCTCATACAAAGTGATTCTAAGCATCTTGTTGAAATCTGCAGAAGAATCTTCCCTTCTGCAAGGAAAATGTAGGGTAGTGTCTTCTGTCACCTGGGGGGGTGTGAAATACAACCTTTCCAGGGATTAATTTACTATAGAGGGACTAAACCAGGAAAAGATACTGCTCTGGTGCCTTCCTGAAGGGAAATCCCTGCTAGAAATACTCCCACTAAAACACCACAGCCTAGTTTAACTCCTCACTGGGGAAATGCTTTAAGACAAAACTCGAATCCTAGAAGACAAACCCAAAATAAGCCTCTGATGCTATCAAGTGCCTTCCACTTGCACATCATTTTTCATTTAGCTACTTTAGGACACCTGGTCCCTCAGTAACTAATTGAAGATCCTTTGGAAAGCTAAACATTATCAACTGCAGTGTGTTTATCACCTCCTTTCCCTCGGTGGCCCTTGAAGTCTCCAGCCTGTTTAATTAGCTAGACCTGCAGTAAGAACCATTTACTTCAAGGCACTTGAGCATCTAATTCCCACTGAAATCTGATAAGCACAGAATCTCTGCAAATCTGGCCTCAAACTGGTGTTTCAGAGAGGGAATGGACAAGTTCTCTTCCAAGGAAATTGCTGTAAGAGCCAAGAAACCCAAATACAAACTCAGTCCTTGCAAGCCAAACAAATAACCCAAGACCAGGCAACAAAATGAGCCAATTAGTGCTAATGACCCTGCATTTATCCTTTTCACTGAAGCACATTGAGATGAGCAGCATGATGGGGAAGAGATATTTAGCTTTGGGAAAGCAGAGGAGGAAAAGGATTGGCTGCTTATTTCCCTAGTATCTTCCCTCCTAAGCAAGGAGAGGAGTTATTTGGTGCTCAAAGTGAGGAGACAGTGAAGGAGAAGAAGTGATTGAAAGTTTTATTTATCCATCCTGTCCTAAGTTTGGAGTCTTGGTCTTTGCAGATGCTTTGATTGTCTGCAGGTTCCAGCTCACAGCAGATCCCACAACATGAAAAGGGGTAAAAAAAAAGGGGAAAAAAAAAAATCAAGTTTTTTTCCTCACTAAAGGAAACCCAAACATCCTTTCCAGGCCATGCCTGGGGGGAACAGACCCTCCCAAGGCCCAACACAGAGATGTGTGTGCTCAGGGACAAAATCCACAGAATTTTAGGGGTTGGGATGAAGCTTAGAGATGATCCAGCCCCATCCATCCCCTGGGCAGGGACACCTCCCAGCAGAGCAGGTTGCTCAAGGCTCATCAAACCTGGCTGTGAACACTGCCAGGGTTGGGGCAGCCACAGCCTCCCTGGGCAACCTGGGCCAGAGTCTCACCACCCTTAGAGTAAAACTGCCTAATATCTAACCTGAATTTCCCTCTTTCAGTTTATCCCCATTTCTCCTTGTCCTGTCCCTGCAGATCCTAACACAGATCCCAACACAGATCCCTTTGCAGCTTCCCTGGAGCCCCTTCAGCTCCTGGAAGGTGCAACGAGGCTGCTAAGAATCATGACAAATATTGAACCTTCCTGTAAACTCAGTCAACTAAACAGCAATAGAGATTCTTTTACTTCCTAGATCCATAAGGTTTTGCTTTTCTCCTGGTACAAATATACACTTACAAGTGTCTCTTGCAGCAATCTGGAGGGAATAAGCCTTCTCAGGGATATTTTGCAACTTCCACTTAAGCTCAGTCTGTCTTTATATTCACTGTCATCTAAACTGTGAATATATCATAGTTTTTTTTTCCCCTCGACTTTCTAATTTTATCCTCTCCCATCAGTGTGTCATTTGTGTGCAATATTGCCTCCTTGGGAGCTTTATTTATTTATTTCTCATTCAGGAACTTCACCTTAATGTGGTAGAATCCAAACCATCATTGCCATTTACTGGGGGTGGCTAGGAAAGGGAGTATTTCCTTGGCTGTTCTTTATGTGCTGATGTTTCCTCTCAACAGCAGAGGTAATTTCTCACATATTTCACTGGGAGATGTAATGGGCTGGAAAGACATTCCCTTAGTTCTGCATCCTGGCTGAGACACAGATGGAATTGGGACTTGTAAAAATGCATTGTTGGGGTCTATTTTGGACACAATTTGAGCCATTTGGAGAAGATACAATAACCTCTGTCAGGGAGGTTACATCAGCCTTTTTGGGTTTATTTTTTTTTTGCTTGTGCTTTTGTTTTTTCCCAAGCCAAATGAGAGCCCAAGGAATGGATGCATTTAGGCAGATACAATCTTTAAGTTAGTGGGCTGGAAAATTGCATTGATACTTCCTCAGTAAAATGATCAACTTTATTGAACAGCAGTGAAAGCTGAACATTTGCATGAGGCTCTTAAAAAGAAATCTTCATCTTCTCTCCCTGACAAGGCAAACAGGAAGTAAAGCAATTTTCCCTCTGGATCTTCTCCAAGGCATAAGAACTTAATTGGAGCCCAATTTATTTGTGGGGGGCAGAGGAAAAACATATTGATCAAGGGCTACAAAGAAATCAGAGATGTAAAACTGGAGGCAAATTGAGCTGAACATGCTTTGAAGGAGAGAATTTGATAGTTTCCAGGTCTGGGGTGTATAGTATGGTCCTTCCAGCTCTGAGCTGCCAAATTGAATCTAACTCCCATTGAGTGGGAAACAGGAGGCTGAAGGAGGTGAGAGCAATTCTAATGACTCGGATGATCTCACTCCTTTGTGTCAGTTTGCAGGTAGTTTCCCCTCGAACTAACATATCAATGGTAAACGCAATTTCCAATTCATCAGGAAAAATAAACAGAACCGAGGGAATTAATCAAATCATGTGGTGCATAAAGAGCCTAAAAAGCAGCTGAAGAATTTTTATTGCCAGGATTTCTTCACTATGAGCAGAAAAAGATCTCATCCTCCAGCACAAACTCTGTAAAATGCAAACAAATTCCTTCTGACAGCACTGAAATTTGTTCTTCTGCACATCTGCATGTATTGCCTGTTCCCCAGCAGGTTCCTACACCTTCTGCCCTGCTCAGTCCCCTCTAATGCTGCACATCAAGGTTTAAAGAGTTGTTTATTTACACACATTAAGGTTTCAAGAGTTATTTCTTTACAAACAACCCTCCCTTCCCCACCTCTGAGCCTTTAACTCAGCTTGAAACCCTAACACTGACAGATCACCTTTGCCCTTAGATTTCCTAAGCAAATTCCACTCCAAACCACTTTTATTTCCTAGACAATCCTCAGCCTCACAGGGGGCTCAGGTAATTCTGCCTCTTAAAAAAAAAATTTAAAAAAATCATATGCTTTGCCAATACCTGAGCCTAGAAGTTCCAGTTCCTTCTGTGAACATCACAGGCTCAAAGAGATTTTCTCTGTCTATGCAAGTCTCTCCACGCTTCAAAACCTCTTGCCTTTGGGCATCTGAAGTTTGTCAGCCTGATTTCCAGAAGCTGTGGGACCATGCAAACCTCACAATCCTTGTTAGATCTCATCTGCCTGGAACATTGTGGCCAGAGATAAGTCTTCTTTATGTAAAGAAGAAAGGGAGAGCATGTAGAAAGCCACAGAAGCTCCCAGGACTTTCATTACCATTCAAAGGCAGAGCTCCCTGCAAAGGCTGTTGGCAGCACAGCTGGTGAGCTCAGTGAGCCTCCAGCACCAGCTGAAGGAAGCTCAGCCAAGGAGGGGGTGACAATCCAAATTGTGTGGTCACAACTTGCACCAAGCCACTAAATGTGTGTCTCCCAGTTCCTTTCCTCAGAGCAGCAGCAGCTACACCACACACTCCAACGTGAAAACTGGTGCTTGGGTCCTTCTTTTGAGCTTGTCCCTTTTCCTGCTCCTCCTCACTTGCTTTCCAAGCCTCTCCCTTGCTCAGTGATTTAATTATTCATAGAGTGGAGCTCTACTACTCTAGTTAACCTCCTGCATTCCTGTTGAGGTGATAGCACAGTGATGCTTTTGAGGCTGATTAAAGTATTGACCAGTTTACAGCATTCACCATCTCACACACCACAACAGCCACTGCTGGGGAGTCCCCACTACACCCCAGGACATCCAGAGATGTTCTCTTCTGCCTGATGGACTGAGATCCCCTGCAAAGACAACTCCACTCAGTGCCAGGGCACACTCAGCCAGGGAGGATCTCACACACCTTTGCAGCAAAGGAGGTTCCAACCCTTGCAGCAGCCTCTTGCAGCCTGCTCCTCCTTTATTCCTTCCCAAACACAGCCTGTGCAGAAAGATGTGCCTTTTTTTTTCCACAGCCTGTCATCCCTTCCCTGTGCTCAGAGCCCTCACAGCACCTACCTCCTGGCCAAGATGCCTCCAGCCAGTGCTGAGCAAAGGAATAAAGTCTCAGCACATTCCCTGTGGTTCTCCTAGGGCTGCTTACTCAGGATGCTCAGTCAAGCCTACCTCAGCTGCAGAATTCCTGCCTTTCCAGGGTCTGACTCTCATGCCAGAGCTTGGAGCAGAGGGAAGAGTGGATGTGCTTGAGGAGGCAGTGCAGCAGCTCTGTTTGCTGCCAGACACTCTCCCAGTGATGCTGAGAGCACAAGGCACTCTCAGGCTCTGCCACAGAACACTCATCCTGTGTTTACAGGCAAAGGAATCCTCAGGCTCCAAACCTGCTTTGGGAATTGGGGTCCATGGCAAGGACTCACCAAAAACACACAAGCAGATAAGCCACATAACCTTGCCCTGTATCACTTCCCCATCACATAACCAGACACATAGCTGAGCTCTCCCAGCACTTGGGGCTCTCTGCAGGTCATAAATAGACCACTGCAAGGCAACAGTAACAAGCAGATGCCTCTTGTTTTTAGCAGCTAAGGGTCTGCAAATCCACCTGTGGCTTCAGAAAGGAGGGACATAACATGACTAAGGGTGGGCAGAACTTGCCCTGAAGATTTAAAGAGGTACATGAGAAAGGAAGGTGAGAGAGGGACAAGCCCAGCCTCAACTTAAAGGCAACCACCTCTGAAATGTCCAACAACCAAATAAAACTGTGCTCTAAAACATCCACCAACAAAATAAAGCCAACCAGAACTGCTCCAGTAGCAAGAGGCTGATCTTGGCAGCTGAACACCTCAAACACACCTCTCCCCTTTCCTCCAGCAGCACTGACCCCACACTCCCTGCTCCAAGGCAGCTCTTTAAAGACATATATAGCTGTGGCTAATGAAGCCACTGGTTTCACATTCATTAAGGGGTGTTTGATCTCTCAGCCCTGGACTCTGCAGCTTTGGCACTTTGCTGCCTGTGATGTCTGACATGAGAGGAAAGGATTGGGCCCTGGAGCTAGTGAGGGTTGGGAGATGCTGTGGAGGGAAGGACACTGCATTGTGAAATTTGAGGACAGCAACTTCTGATCATAATTTAGCTTCAAGCAGCAGGAGGAAAAATTTCTCCAGCAGCTATTTTTGACACCAAGGATTTTGACAAGGATGTCTCTTGCCCTTCTGTGCTGCCTTTGTGCCTGGTTCTTTTCTCTAAGGAGAATCCAAAGGTGAACTATAAAACAGGGAGAAAGAGAGGGAGAAAGAAAAGAAACATGTGTTGGCCCACAAAGCTCCAGTGCTGAGGAGAGCTCAACACCTGCTTCCCACCTGAGCAATGACCCGTATTTCCAGCCTGCTGAGGTGCCAGTGAATACTTTGGAGACAATATCTCAGCAGGCACTTGTTGAGCACCTTGGATTCTCCTGCAAGAGGGCAGCAAAGGGGTTGAGGCTGGAACATCTCCAGCTGTAAGGAGACAAAGCTAATGTTATGCTGCCCTGAAAAGCTTTGAGACCCAGAAGCCTTCCCTGACCAAAAATCCAGGCAAATCCACATCCCCAGATGTTTTGGTCAGTGTGATGAGGTGTGAGCAGCATCAGAAAGAGGAGAAATCCTGGCTCCCCATTGCAGGTTCCCTCCAGTTTACTTTTTATACTTGTCTAACCTCCTTTTGCCAGGCTCCTGCCAGGCAGACCCCCTCCTTCACCAGCTGCTGCCTCAATTCTTGGCTCCAAACTGATTTCCATCCACTATATTAAAAACTTGTCATCAAGGAAAAGCCTCAATCCTAGGGGCACAGGGAATTCATACCATCAGTGCCAATTTCTTGTGTCTTCAGCCTCTCATCTCAGACTCTTGCCCACGGGGCTGACATCAGCTCTCCTGCTTGGCTATGTTATTTTCATTTAATCACTGCTGAAAACCAGCAAGGCTTTTCACACACTTTAATCAAACAACTCATTCTGTTGGGCAGCCACATGCTATCTCTTTATCTCCCCTTGCTTTCAAGGGCAGGGAGTGCACAGCCAGAGCTCTGCAGTGCCTTTGTGCTCACCTGTGAAGGATACAGGGAATACCCCTGGCCCAGGGAATGCTGCTTCCCTACCCCAAGGGCATCATGAAAATCAGAACTTCATGGGGAAAAAGTCTTCTGTTGAGGCAGCACAGCTAGAGACATGCACTCATGGTCCCAAGATGCAGATGGATAAAGCACATGCTTAGTGGTGGTTACAGGGATTCTGGTCCTGCTAAGTGACCCCTCAGTTTTAGATACTTTTTCCAGGTCTGTTCCTGCCTCAGCTCTCAGGACAGGCCAAAATCCCTGCATTTCCCAGGATATCTCAGCAGTTATCCATAGCCTGACACTTGTTGGATGTTGCATTGGAGTTTGACAGGAGGCACATGCTGCAGAGTCAGGGCTGGTTCCCATTTCAGCTCTCCAGGAACACAAAAATCAATGTTACAATTTAATCATCTCATTCTCCATCTCTCTACCTCCCTCACCACTGTCTGAGGAAGGCTCCTGCACATGCAAACAAACACATCTGCCATAGGAAAAATCACCTTCAGGGACTTTAACACAAAGATAAGTATATACCAGATCATGTCTCCTATCACAAATATATTATATACAGTGCACAGAGCCTCATTCACATCATGAACCACTAGGTTCAAAGCATCCTGAACAACATGAAAACCCTCAGGGGCTCCTGGAAAGTTTGTAAGGCAGAACAACTCTCTGCCTTCCCCAAGATCCTCACCCCAGGAGCTCATCCCACTGCACAGAGTTTGGGGAATCCACATCCCTGGCCCTGCAGGGACCTTACTGTGTACAAAACCACAAAGTACTAAGGATCTTCTCTTTATCTGTCAGAAAAAAGTAGGAAATGAGGGATAACAGTGAAGAGCCTTGTTATATATCTTGTGGAAGGGTCTACATTGCCTGTCTGTAACCAAAGTCTGGTTGCACTGAAGTAAACATCCAGATATCAGCTGCTCTGAGGGGTTTTAAATAAACAGACAGAGAAACAAGGCTAATGCACTTGGTTTGTATATAGAATGGAATGATGCAGAGGTCATAGAGGAAGTTTTCAGGCAGGGATGGGATTTTTGTATATAGAATGGAATGATGCAGAGGTCACAGAGGAAGTTTTCTGGCAGGGATGGGATTTTTATCCACTCTGTTAGCTGAGGGTCCTTTTTTTGTACCCTCCTCTGCTCTAGTGGAGTTGTGGCACTTGGGAAGAGGTGGAGCTCTGAGGAAACAGGATTTCCTGGCACACATTGATGGAAGTCATGAACCCCTTGCTGGAAATGCAAGAAAGAAACACTTAGGTAACCAGACAAGTGTATCTCACTACATTAGGTAGTTCTTCAAGGGTGCACTGAAGTTCCCTGGAGCCACTCTTCAAAACCAATTCCTTAAGCTTCAGCTGTCTGAAAACAAGCATGGAAGAACAGCTTTGAAGCAGGAACAACTATAGGTATTCCCATCACCTAGAGCCACTGCAGACTCATGGCTCCAACCTCCCTTGGTGGTCAGGGAAGAGAAACCCTCTCCAAGGGTGATTTACCCACCCTGTCAGATGGGTAAAAGACCAGAAATAAGAGATATAAAGCAAATCATGAAGATTGGGAACTGACATTGGAGAGCTTTAAAAGGGAAATGAAGGTTCCTTGAACTGCCAAGGATGAGGCTAAATCCATAAATCCAGGCTCCCACCAGAGGATGTGCCAACTGGGCAGCACAGGGACTCAGGGAGCAGCAGAGACTGTGATGTCCTGGTCAGAGTCATTCCCAACCCTATTTGGCCTCCTCAAGGAGCCAAAAATCTGTCTCCACCTCTCTCAACTAGCACCAGTGATTCCAAGGCAGGGAGGAAGGTCCTATCTGCCATACAGCTCCACTCCAGCTCTGCCCAGAGCACTCAAACCAGTACCACCAAGGAGCTGGATGAAGGAGCATGAAGATAGTCACAGTCCCATTCCTACAGCAGGCACAGGAAAAAGGAATGCTCATTTTCCCTCCTAGCATTTTTGCATTTAAGGGTCTCCTTGACAGAACAGGCTGTGAAGCAAAGAATTATTCTTCCTTCCTCCTCCTTCATCCATTTCAAATGTCAAACAAATTGAGGGCAGCTCTGAGGGGCTCCAAAGCAGAGCTCCTGCAGCTCTGAGAGCACTGCCTTGCATTACAGCAGGGAGCTTAGTGCCTTGGCTTGTAAATAAGTCAAGGGCAGCTGGAATAATATACCTGTCAGCCAACAGTGAGCTTCAATTCCCCTTGACAGCAGCAGCTCACATGTGCTCCTGCCTTTTACAAGGCTCTGCCAGGAGGAATCAATTCCCTAAACACATGTTGATGGATAAACATGGACTGTGGTGCTTGGCAGTGATCTGGGCATTGACCACAGAGACCTGAGAGAGGTTTCACCTCCAATCTGCAGCTCTCCTTTTGGTCTCAGGGCAGATCTGGGTCCAACCTTTCACTGGGAGGTTTCCTACAGGCAGTGCAGGTATATTGCCCAAGACTTTGGTTTATGGCCTTGTCTTCAGCTACGCAGTGTTCACAGCCAGGTTGGCTGAATCCTTGAGCAACCTGCTCTGGTGGGAGATGTCCCTGCCCAGGGCAGGAGGTTGGGACTGGATGATCTCTTAGTTCCATCCCAACCCCTAAAAAATCCTATGGCTTCTTTCACATGTTAATCAGCTCAGATAAAAATCTGTACCAGTTCCTTGTGCATGGGAAGACTCTTATGGGATATATTTACCCCTCAGGGGAAGAAAGGTAAGTTTTTTTTAGAGGCAAATGTTCATATCTTACCTATATCAAGAACTAAACAACATTTTTGGCTGAATTATTACAATGGTCCAACTAATGCATAGAGACTCCCTAGAAAAATTGGAATCTATTCAAGAATAGCTATAGGACACTGAAAACAGAGGTAAGAAGTTTGCAGAGCACTCCTATTTTGACATCAGTGTCATAGCAAAGCTCTTGTGGCTTTTCCAGTCATTCATGTCAAGCACTGACACCTGCTGAAGCTGTAAAATGCTGGTTGAAGCCTCTGCTCTCAGTGAGATGTGACTCTTCTACCTCCAGGAATTTTTGGCTGCTTCCAGCAGCCAAGTGGTGCCCTTTGGTAGAGGGAATGTCATCAAAACCTTCTGCAGAGTTGCTCAACTGGTGATCATTTAGGTTAATAAATGAGATGAGCTCAGTGTGTGTTGTAGCCTTGGAGAATGCAGCATAAATAATGCAAACAGGAGCTTGGCATGAGACAAAAAGGTGCTTAAGGATGTTAGCAGCATCAGCTCCTGCACACAAAAGGGGCACAGGTCTGGCAAAGCAAATTGTAGGTGCTTAAAGATGTAAGAGAAGCATAAGCAGGAATAACTCATGTCATTTAAAGTAATCACTAGCTGAAACTCTTGGAGCTCTGGCTGCTGCCTCAATGTTCTCCTCTCAGAGTGAATATCGTGTTGTGCAGCTCCTGTTTGTTTGCTTCAGTCCAGGCTCTCACATGTCATGAGCTTTAATGAGTTTGGTTCAATTCATGCTCTGACAAGTGTAGGAGGATTCAGACAATCCCATTCTGGGATGGAAGAACTGAAGCTTAAGAAAGTAAATGTTTGCTCAAGGTCCAAAGAGCAAACTTTGGGTTAAAAAGGTCTGTAAAAAGCAGAAAGAGAAGAGATGGCACAGCTCAATATATAGGACAAATCTTTGGTGCTCTAAATTGCAATTTCTCTATTAATCAATCCTCTAATAAAGACACAACAAGCCATTTCTGCTTGTCAATCCAATCAGTGATAGGAAGGGTGAATTCAGGGTCTTAATTGCAGGCTTAGAGGCTGTGCTGGGTCAGCCCCATGTCCCCTCTAATCCACTATTCTGCTTTACCCAGTGGCCAGAGGCAGAGCTGGGAACAAAGAGCAGAGCAAACATAGCCAAATTCCACCCTGATCTCTGCTTTGAGCATTGATTTCTCTGACCATAATAGTGAGGGTAATTGCATTAAAATTATTAAGACTCAAGCTAAGTCTTGGCCCATTAAGCATCAGCTTAGCCAAATTGTTTTACTTCTGTTCAACTGTGTGTGCTATCAGCTCATTTCCTAAGGTAAATGATCAGAAGTTTAGCAACTCTGCAGAAGGCTTTGCTAACATTCCCTCTAGCAAAGGGCAGCCCTGGAGGCAGCAAAACACCTCCTGGAAGGAGAACACTGTTACCCCCCACCCAAACATTTGACAACTTCATTAGGTGTCAGTGCCTGCCACAAATGACTAAAAAAGCCTGGAACATCCTTCCAAGTGCCACCGAATTCTGAGTAGGAATGTGAGCCAAAACACTGACCAAATGTTTCCACTTTGTGTCAGGAAACAAAAAGAAGTGTTGACAAATAAAAGCACAATAACTGAGCTGGGCAAGAGAGTCTTCAATATTTCCCTGTGCCTGCCTTTTGCTTTCTAATGTTGACACATGCAGAAAAGCTCCCTGCTGTGCCTGGATCTGGGAACACATCCCAGAGCCCAGGGAAGGTGCCAGACCTTCCAGCAGGCACTTGCCTGTCACCATCCACCAGCAGGGACAAGGCAGAGAGCTCTGCAGGGTCACATTCAGCTCTGAGCGCCTCAAACAGCCTCTCCCCACAGCCTGCCTGGCATCAAACAGGGGCTGGCATGGGGCAAAGGGGCTCACCTGCCTTCTTCTTGCTGGGGACAGGGTTGTCTTGTGTGCCCTTGGGCAATCAGGTCCCTCTGCACTGAGTTTGACTATGCTGTGGCACGACACAAGAGCAGAAGGAGCTGTTCTCCCCCTCATCAGGAGAACAGAGACCTGACAACAGCACCAACCCTCTTACCTGCCTTCCTCACTGCCTCCCACCTCTCCCAGCACTGCCTGAGCTGTGCTGGTTTCCATCCCTGCTCAGAAGAGCCAAAGTGACACGATGGGACACAAAAACCAGGTCATTTCCCCCAAACCACTCCACTCTGGGTCCACAGGATGCCAAGAACTGGTCCCAGTGCCCTAGCAAGGTTATACCCACCTGCTCTATCACTTAGATGGCTGTGGCACCTTTGTGGCATGTTCTATATTCCCATGTCCTGTGGGAAATCCAGTAATCCACAGGTAATCATAGAATTTTAAGGATTGGAATGGAGCTTAGAGATCATCTAGCCCCAATCTCCTGCCTTGGGCAGGGACACCTCCCATCAGAGCAGGTTGCTCAAGGTTTGATCTAACCTGGATAAACTGGTGCTCCCTCAGTCCATGATGACATTCTGCAGAGTCATTACTGCATACAGATCCATGCTCTGCTCAGAGAAAACTCACTGGGAAGCCAGAGGGTGTTAAAAACCCAGGGAAAGGTGTTAATCTGAGCACATTATCCACACTGACTCTGCAGAGAAGAAGGAGCTGCTTCTCAGGAGCAATGTGGCCCATCCATGTCTCAAAAGTGACTCCTATCAGCAGAGGAAGAGATGAGGTAGAATCTCCTTTCTCCTCACTAAAATAATGCAGGTGAGCAGATCAGGTGCAATCACAGGTTCTGTATTTCTCAGGCAGTGCTGGCAGCAAAATTCATCTCAACTAGGAATGTTCCTTTTGCCAGTAAGAATCACATCCCCCCCACACCTTCCACTCCACACTGCAGCTGTGCAGTCCTGAAGAGGAAGGATTTAGATGATACTGCCCAGCAAAGCCTTCTAGTGAGATAGTTTTGGGGCTGCAGGCACAGAAGGACATTCAGGACATCACTACAGCACCCCAAGGTGCCACTGACTCTGTTTAGAGAGCTTTGCCCCTGAGTTCAGTCCTTCTTTTGCAGAGAGACAGGAGAACCATCCCAAGTGGGAGGACTGCAAGGAAAATGATCTGTCTCTGAGGGAGTCTGGATTGTGAGTCAGGCTGGGACAGCAAAAATAGGAAGAAGAGAGAATGAGCAACACCTTTTCCTCCTCAGAGCTGGCTCCATTCCAGGCTCACAGAACAGTCTGTGAGGCTGTGGGAACTGCCGAAGGTTTTAACCATGGAATTCCAAGGATAAAAGTCTCTCTGAACACCAGAAATCAAGTGCTGTGGATCTGAAGTGATGGACTTGGCCATTTGGGAAGCTCTTGGTCTGCAGTGGATGGAGAAAATCCTTCTGGTGGA